>NW_013668521.1:28596-40143 GCF_000517525.1 Limulus polyphemus | reverse complement strand
TGTGCATTTATGAAAATTCTTATGAAGTTTCAAACAATTTCATCCACTAGTTTTATTGCTGGAATGAAATATAACAAGAGTTGCGTTGGCTACGCAGAAAGTTAGTAGCTGGTGGTCACTGGGTTAAAAGAGATAGTTTATAGTTTCATAGTTGCATGGTAGTTACAAGGTCAGTTGAAATGACCAAGCCTGTGTACACAGAGTTAAGTATTACAGTTTTAGAATTCTCAATAGGTCCTCTTAACTCTGGGTAGTGAAGTATACTCATTCCATATAAATATCCTAAATTTTCTTTTTAACCCAGGTGATTGCTTTTTTTTAAAAGAAAAATAGGGCAAAAATAAAATTTGTTTTGAAATGTGGTTAAAATGTACATGCTGTCTCATACATAAATCTATATATCATGTATATTTATGGTCAAATATAATATTACATGATGTGTAAGGTAATTTCCAATTTTAATAACAGCACATTATGTTTCTATGGAAGGTTTCTGTATTTTGTGGAGCATTGTATTATGTATACATGTTTGTTTTTTATTCTTTTCAATCCTTATGACACATCTGTCAAATTCCTGCATAATTTTTCATTTCTTTAAATTTCTATAGATAAAACAGTATGCATGAGATAATATTGTGCAGGAATGAAGACCATTAGTAATAATACTTACAAATATTGATAATTTTTATAAAAGATGTGCTTTAATAAGCATTTTGAATAGTATATTCTTCTATTTGGAAGATAATGGGTTTTGATTTTATATTTTTCAAGAAATTACAAAAATATC
The DNA here is from genome assembly GCF_000517525.1 of Limulus polyphemus. Lineage (NCBI taxonomy): Eukaryota > Metazoa > Arthropoda > Merostomata > Xiphosura > Limulidae > Limulus > Limulus polyphemus. The sequence continues at coordinate 39,356 of NW_013668521.1, read as the reverse complement.
ACTTGGAAATCTGTGTTCTAAATAAATTTTCTATGTTGAAATGGAATGATTGTATTATAGACTATATGTAGGGATGGCCAAGGTACTCAATAGGAAGAATACAAATATGTATGCTAAAAAATCAACAATGACATAGTTTTACTTCTAAAGGTGATTGCCACTCACCTTCATTTATTTCTCTACTGAACAAGCCCAAAAACGAGGCAAGAAACCATTGCTGAGATACCAACTCACCAAATATTTCTTCTTGTTTCAGTTGAGATAACTCTACAACTACTTTATCACTGATGCCAGTTTAAACCTAAATACACTGTTTCTGGGTAGTGCATGATGTCGCTTAGTCATAAAAACTAGTAGTAATTAAAAAAAACAACATAATTCTAGTGTAAACAATGTTATCATTACCCCTTGAAGTTAGCTTTCTTACACAAATCTGGTGTTCCTTTAAAAAAGATTAAGTACAGGATGAAACTGGAATTACTAGTAAATAATAGTTGAACATTAGATGACTATAACATGTAAAATACTCAATACTATGTTCACATGATGTCTTTAGGGAGCCAACCCCTAAATTATGTAAGAAGTGAAAGAGTAAAAAAAAATTCAATACACATGATACTAAATTTTATTACACACAATCATAGAAGACATTAAATTTCAGTCAGGGGTAAAAAAGTTGCAAAAGAAGTACTAAAAACATTTTGTAAATGTCAAATGATTTTGGGATGGCAGTGCCAAAAATAATGCAAGCAAGAATATAAGGATGATACAGCTATACATACATCATTCATACAAGATATTCAGTTTAATGTTACTGTAAAATGTATGAGTACAAAATGGTTAACACTTCTATCATTGTCTAGATTATTGCATTAAATCTTTATAATTTTGTTGAAGTTTATAAAAACAACTCTACAGCCTTCCTGATATGCTTAACTATAAAATGAAATATTCATTTAAACATTTTAATTGCTCTTTTTATCACATTCAAATAATATCCAATAGGAAAACTTCAAGTGAGTATTATAAAAGACAATTAGTAAAGTTGTGTTCTTGCTTGTGTCTGTTTAATATTTTTGTTATATAAAATGTGTGAGTAGCAATATTAACTTTGAATAGTTTAAAGATTATTAAACCATTTGCCTGAATTATTTTGACAATTATCATATGCTAGTAAAAATTTGTTAGTTTTTTTAAACATTTTTATGAGCAATTTAAATCTATTTAGTATGCATGCAACACCTGAAAAATGCTCATCGATTTGGATAGGGATAAAATTTAGTATAAAAAAGTTAATATTTAACTGTACCTCAAAAATATAAGTAAAAATAATAATTTTAATTTAACAATTTTGTACCCAAAAATACTTTATAGGTAATAGTTTTTCCATTTTTCTTGGAAAATTATATTGCATAAATTTTACAAAATGACAAAGTTAATAATAGTAAAAGAATCATGTCATCCAAAGTCTCAAAAAATGTCAGCTTTTTACTTTCATGTTTACAGGTCTTTAAAACTATTCTCTAAATTCAGTGATTTAAAAAAATGAACTGTTAATTACTAAACATGTAGCATTAGATAGAGGTTTTTTTGCCTCATGTTGATGATTAAGTTCTTAGGAAATTTATCAAATGTTGGACAAAAAGTAAACTAAAATCAACATTTGATAAAAGAGATAAAAAAGAAATGTTGTTTTTACCATGTATCCCAGGTTTGTCATGTCAAATTGTTCATAAATTCAAAAATCAAAAAATCTTATTGCCATTTACAGACCATTAAATAAAATTAGTCAAATGTGAAATGCATCTAAATAAAGATGAAATAAATCTAATGGATAAAACAAGTGTATGTATATATATATATATATGAAGTTCAGTGTGAATGTGGTCATGCATACATTGGTCAAACTAGAAGAAACTTAAAATTTAGAATAAATGAACATAAGAGAAATATTAAAACAAAAGTGAAACTCTGCATTAACTGAGCATGTAAATTATACTGTACCTATCATCCGACACGAAAAAATGGTTATTTTGGCTCAACCAAATAGTATGACTGCTAGAAATATTAGAGAAACCATTGAAATAATGAAATGCAGCAAAAATAATTTGATCTATAAATAAGGGTGAAAATCAGAGAATATGTAAATATTGACTTGTAAACTAGTAGTCACATGAACATGGTTTTTGTACTTGTATAGCACAAAGTAACTGTTTTTCACACTCCTGAAGATGATGTGAAACCATGTTGAAACATGTAATGACTTTTACAACCATTGATTTGTTCAAATATAGATTTTATTAATTGTGTATTGTAAAATATTATTTGCGGATTTTAATGTTTTAAAAAGTAAATAGCTTGCATTTGTGCAGAGCTCTGAGGTGGCTTGCCTGTAAAAATTACATTTTTAAACAATTTTTCTGCTCATCCCAGAGCATAGGTTTATATCTGCATAGGTTTCCTTCTGTTTCTCTGATTTTATTAGTACATCTTCTCATTGTCCCCTTTTATGACCATAGAGAAGTTTTCAGCTTTGAAAATAGGTACAGAAAAAGTTTAAATACCATTGGATAGAGCAGTGTATAACCTATTTATACACAAAATATATTGAATAACACATTTAAAGAGTAATTTATGGTTTTATGAGAAAGTGATTTGATGTTGCTCCTTTTAAAAGGAACAATGGAATTTAGTGGAAAGCTAAAAAGACATAGGAACAGAGATCACAGAACTGTTAATTTTCTCATTCTTGGAAATATTTGTGTTGAATTTTACTTGTTTGAAAGCAACAAATTTTCTGTTATGACAAGATATCGGGTAAACTTAGTTAGGGGTGACTCAAATCCTTATTGAATACTAGCAGAAATTCCACCCTAAGGGCAGCTGTTTATGTTAGTAATTACTAATTGTAGTATTCATACGTCATTGAAAAAAAGTTATAAAAAGTAAATATTTTTTAAAAAGATTTTTTTCTGGGAAGAAGTCATGGAGAAAGTATTTGGGTTGTGCTTTTCAATGTACAGAGCTCAAAATTTTCATAAATATAATGATGTAAACTGTAATGTTTTTATGTTAAAAGTGGTACCATTAATTGAAAAAATAGTTTTTTTAAGAACTCTAATTTCTCATTCCTTTTTTTTAAAACTTACATCAATAAAGATATAATCAAACTCTCACTTATAGTCCTAGTGAAAGCAATGTTCTTGTTGTGAAGAGAGTACTGTTATTTAAAATTGTGTTCTATTATAAAGAAATGATTGTTACACACACTACAGCTATTTTTTAATCGTCTGAATCTTGAATAACCAAAGTGTGAAACTTATTATGGATTTTTGTTTGTGGTGCCATTCAGTAAATGGTGCAGGAGTTTTGGTTACATACATACTCGCATATATGCTACATCCATTATAGTAAGAAGATTATTGAGTTTATTATATTCATGCAATGTAGGTAAATGAAGAATCTATATAAGAAATAAACTGATTTTGACCAAGACTATTATTATGAATACATTATGAGAAGTCAAGGCACAGATCACTGATAAATATGTCAATTTTTAAAGTGTTTTTATGATTTATAGATATAAGTGCTGACTATTGCAATCAGAAAAATAATGTAAAAGACATTGCATATCAATCAACTTGTAATTGATTGTATATCTGTAAAATAGAATTTTCTGATCTAAGATGAAAAAGTATTTTTCAAAATAGTGTCAACAGAATTTTCGAAATTTCACAATGTAAAAAATGATTGAAAAATTAAATTGTGATTATGATTTTTTAATTGAAAGTAAATACTAAAAATCTTGACATTTAGTTAAATATTCCCTCTGTGAGCAAGAAAACAATCAAGAGATTTCATATGAATAATGTAAAATCCTATTTTGAGAATACATCAGTTATTGAAAGAAAAAGAAAAGTTCATTATATTTTATATTTTTCAAAATTTCATTTCAGTTTCATTATATTTGGTTTAGCTAAAGGTGGTGCTAGGTAGAGAAAGTGACATAGAGAATACAAGCTTTTACTTTTAAAAAAAATTTATATTCGTTTAGGAGGTTACACAAATTAAGTATGAAACTTTAAGATGAAAAGAAGTATTTTTTATTTTTTGTTAGTGAAAATTATCTTGCACTTAGACCAGTCAGAGGCTGTGTCAGACTGACTCTGTAAATGTGCAAAAAATATTTAGTAAAAATGCTTTATAAAAGATATGATTTTTTTATGAACAATAGACTTTAATGTTTACTGGAAGTAAATGTTGCCAAGTTTTGTGAAGATACACTTAGTAAATTCATAATTGTAGTAAACATTATGTGTAGCTTCACCGGAACAGGGGTTTGTGTTAAACAACCTCATTTATCTTATTGGTTCAGTGTTTAATCTTTTTTTTTGTGTATTTTATGCTTTTATGGGACAGGACTATAAAACAGTGTTAGTTTTATTTGTGTTGTTTTTGTCTTTGTGTTCTTATTAGTTGTATTTGTCAGATCTAAAATGAATAAAATTCTTAAGACTGGTTCATGAGTTTACTTGTAATCACCATACACCGTGATGACTGACACACATGATAGTGCTCTTGACAATAAATAAAATGTTTCAGAACAATTAAAGTTTGAATATCATTTAAATATCATTGTGTTGTCAAACAGTAAAACTTAAGGTTGAAAACCATGTTGAAATATAAAGCTTTATTGACCCACAAATTTCCCACTTCATTGAAAAGTTTTGTTAGGTGGGTGTGCTGCATAAAAATGAGAAAATGTCTATAAATAATAGAATACAATTGTATTGGAAAATCAGAAGATCTGTAACATTGGTTAAAGAGAATAATGATAAATAAATGGTGTGAATCTTTGTTTGGTTGGCATAGTTTCATGTCGTAATGTATGTTCAGCCAATCAGTGAATCAAGTACAGCTGATCTTAGCCTATTAGCAAGTTGAATTAATGTGATCCATAAATATTATGTGGTTTTAGTTACATGCAAGTTTTTTGCTCCAGCCAATACAAAGTATTTAGGAGGAAGATGCAAAGCTTTATCACTTGTTGTTAAACTGAAGTTGGGAAAAGTTGAAGCATACTTAGGGGACTTCAAATAATGAATTTGTTGGTTCAAAATCTTTTTGCTTTAATAAGTTTATTTTTCAATAGCTCGGGTGTTACTGTTATTACTAAAACATTTGATACAGTTTTACTTTATTTTTTCTATAAAATGTTAGTTTTTTTATTTTAGTGGATTTCAACTTCTGTTAAAGTGTAAATTAGGTCACAGAAAGTCCCAGAATTTTTTTTTCATTAGTCTATGAGAACCATAATGTATCATTCTAAAACACCCATACATCATAAGAAATTCCAAGTACTTTTCATTTATTTTCATTACCGATTATTTCATTCTACAAAGCTCTGTTGGAACATTTGCACAAGAACTTAGTGAAAAAAAAAGTTTGTCCTACTGTTTTCTACCCAGAGGTGCGTATTTTGAGCGGATGTTTGAGGTCACTTCTTGCTAGTTTATCAAAATAGTTTTTTTTTACAGGACAACAGGTGACTCCCACTACACTTCCTCCTCATCCTATACTCAACCCTCCAAGAATAATGAGTCCATTTGGGTTTGCAACAGGATTAGCAAGTAAGTATTTATTTTTGCTACTAAAATGACAAATCAAACATAATCTGTGGTTTTAATTAAAAAATGATTAATTTTGCAGATAGTTTATCTATGCTGTTAACTATGTAATACAGCAGCGGATTAGTTAGCAGAGAGAAAACAGACTTAGTAAATAAAGTAAAATTGTATAACTGAAAATTTATGGTATATCTGTTATTATCAAATCTAAAATATGAAACATTTATTAAAATATGACATAATGGAAGTGTATGTTAAAGAATATTTATGATATTGTGAAATTTTCAAATAAACACTTATTTTCCATGAAGTATCAGACAGACACATTAATAATGGCAGATTTACTCAGGAAATGAGAATGATTCTGAATCTGAGTTTTCATCGGGTATGTGAAATAATGAGACATGCCAAGTTTGTAGAAATAAATAAAATCTTTATTATCAAAGAAACAAAAAAAAAAAAAAGTGTAGCATATGTAGGTGTGCTCATGAAAAAGAAAAACTTACTGAGCATGTTTAGCTCTACAGCTTTCTTTCTCTTGAGATTGTTTGTTGTGCAGAGCTACACAATGGGTTATCTGTGTTGTGTCCACTGTGCGTATTGAAACCTAGTTTTTAGCATTATAAACCTTTTAAGCTTACTGCAAAATCATTAGAGGCTCTTTCGAGATCAACTTCCATTGTACTAAACACAGTGATCTTTAACCCATTACTTGCCATGGCCATTTTGTCTTATCGTGAGGGCAAAATCACATTTGTGAATTGAAAAAATTAGAGAACTTGTATTTTATTGTATTTCAGATTCTATTTTTGTAAATAGTAGCATAACATTCAATTATTTGTACAAAATTTTATTTTTTAATGAAGTTTAAATAGAAATTTAATGAAAAAAATCCCCAAATATGTTTGAGACTATGAATAAGCACCCTCTAAGTAGAAAATATTTCCTTCCACTTCAGGGCTGGTTCTGCCATCTATGCTTGGTATCTAAACCTTTTTCTAGTCTGTTTTCTTTATAAAACAGCATCTGGGTATGTTAAACCTCAGTTGTAAAACTTTAAGCCAATCCTAGTCAAAGGTGTCAATTTCAGTACCATGTTATTCCAATCGCTGTATTTCACATTTGACAAATCATAGGATGATAAGCAAACCATGTGATGAAACGATGTTCTCTGGTTTTTACAATATGAATGTGGGTGGTGCTTATTATAGTAACTGCCATTTTGTGTAGAGGTTGTATTTAGTATTGGTCAATAGTACTTTTCTATAAGCCTTAGAAAACTTGCTTCTGGAAAAAACTGCATGTGATGTACGTGACTCTTATTATTTTTCTATAGTAGCTTAAGTTATGCTGTATCGTATATCTATTTTTATTAATCATTATATTGAAAAATTAACTCAAAATAGATATATTTTTTATGAAAGAAGTTGATCCACGATTGTTAGGGTTAAGAGCTAACAAGTGGCGAGTGCAAGGTCTTTACATGAACTAGGCTTAGCACTTTGAACTGAGAGTTTGTGATTTTTTATATTCTTTTCCATTCAAATTAGTAGTTTTAAGTTCAATAATTTAACGTAATTTTATATTTAGTTAATAATAATAATATGATTCAGTATTCAGAATGATAAACTTGTGTGATTTGTACGTAATACTACTAGTACCAGTACCACATAAGAATTTTATATTTTTCCTTCTTACTATCTTTACTTTGTAGAAAGAGCCACACTTCTGTTGTTAGGGTGGCCATTTCCAAATTTCCAAAAAGGAGGACACGTCTGCTACGTGTGTGTGTGTATATATATATATATATAATAAATAATTCTCCTAAGTATATTTTGTATATTTTCTACAACTTTTTATATATTTCAACTCATCATAAAACATGTTTGATTTAGGTTAAATCTTCAGGCTTAAGACTTTAGTAATTAATTTGTTAAATACTAGAATTTGGTAATGTGTGTATTTTGGTTATTATAATATAATGAAGTAAAAATGCATATTCATTCATCAAATATCACTATAATGTGATGAATGCTATTTTGTGGTATTTTTTCTAAAATGAATTTTTAAAATAGACTGTATATATTACATACATGCATTCATATAGTAAAAATAAAGAATTGGAAGAAATGAATATTCATTTTTACTTTTGCTGGAACAGCATATGCTAACCAAATTAACTTACTTCACAAACTAAAGGAAGTAGCCTATTTACCATGGATGTCTATTTTTTGTATTTCTGCCCTTTACTTGCCATCTCCAAGAGTTTTCTGCTGGCCAGAAATTTTTAGTACAGGGCTGGGCACTCCTCAGAGAAGTTGTTATAGATTTGGAGCTCTGCTTTAACTGAGTCCACTTGCAGACGGTTTCTCCAAGCTGAGGTCATCATTGAAAAAACTCGTTCTGTGTGGGCATTGCTGCATGGAATAGAGAAGATATAAGCACTCACCTTCTACAGATTTGTGAAAGGGACCTCAGATTTACTGAAGTCCTTGAAATAGCATTCTTCACTGTGACTATCTACCATCTCAGGTGCATTGATAATTGCCTGCACAATCCCATACTCTTCATATAATTCATCCATATCAGTATCTTGAAGGTTAAAGGCCTTGACTGCATCACAGAATTCTCTAAAAGGTATGGCACTTGTTAGGCTCAATTTTGACACTTTATTATGAAAACTGCTTTCAGAGAAGTCATACCTGTTACTTAAGTACTTCATGGCTCTTTCATAGAAAACAATGAAGTCTGTTTCACATTTCTTAGCCAAGCTTGGTGTTTACTGCAAAGCCAAAAAACAGACTTTTACTCTTCTCTCAAGTTTGCTTTTCAGTTCAGATATTAGCTTAAATACTGAAGTTATGCTGAATGTCTTGGCTTCTAGTGCTTCAAGAGTGTATGAGAACAATTTAAAAGTGTGACTGAGGAAGGAGAAATAGATCTCTGACAATTCACAGGCATTTCCTTCATCTCCAAAGCACTTCCATAGTACATTGGGACACTCCTCCTCACCTAAGCTCTGGAAATAACTTTTTAGGACTTCCCAGCACTTAAGTATTCTGTCAATAGCTGGCAAAAGAGAAAGCCATCTAGTCACAACATGCCGCAACAGACTGCAACTATCAACCTCCACAAATTCACAGAATTCCTTTAACTGTGCTGTTCTTTTAACTGAGATACTGAAATGGTTATACACTTTGAGCACAGTATTTTCAACATCAATTTCTAATTTTGCTGTAGCAAATCTTGTTGCATTGTGCAAAATATGAGCCAGACAGTATGAGCCATTTTCAGCTTTTGATAAACACTGTTGTGTTTTCCATAGTTTACACTTGCATTGTCAGCAGTGTATGCAGACACTTAATTCAGATCCAGACCTGACGTATCTTGTTTAGATAGTAGCTGATTTGTTATGGCCTCTGATGATTCATTGTTATTGCTGTAAAAGTCAAGTAACACATGGTGCACTCCTTTCTCAAAATTAAACAATCTCAGAAGTATTGGGAAACACTTTGTTGCACCTTTGTTTGAAGCATCAGTTGCTATTGAAAAGGGCAAACTATCTTCTTTGATGTACTCCACATGTGTTTGTTGAGAATATGGTGTTAGAATATTTTCACACAGAGCATTTGTTTTAGTTTTTCCCACATGTTACACCCTTCACTATCAATGAGTCACTATATATTTTTGTCAACTTTTACTCCACGATCAACACTTCTGTATGAGTGATGATGCTTCACAGCATGATACACTTTACACAGTTCTGCAGCCATTATTTTGTCATCTTGAGATGATCGAACTGGGGGAGAAAAATGATAACAGTGATGACATACCGGCACTAGGAGTGTTAACTTTGTTTATCTGTGGCAGCGTGCCATTCAACTGCAGTTTTTCCGTGCTGCTAATATCCACATCACAACGGCATAGTGTACAAAATGCATGAAAGTTACATTTTCTGCTTTTAGCAATAAATCCAAATTCTTTGGCCCATTCATGGTTAATGTAGTCTTTCTTTTTGGCATTTCTTTAGGGGCTTAATTAAAGCAAGAAATAAAGTCAACCACTCCCCACTGTTGCTTTCGGCAGACTGACCGTCTCAGACTCCTACGTGTACTTGATTGATAGCTTGACTCGTCTCGAACACTGTGTAGTGTTGCCAATGGCAACTACATAAAATTTATAATACATATCTGTCATTGGTTATTGTGGCCTTCAGTTCCCGCTGTCTTAGTATACGTAAGGTAATTTATATAATTCTTTTTAGATAGACCCTAAAAAGGACAAATTAACGTCCTGCTTGAGGTGGCGCAGGACAGAGTGCTCAATTCTGATATTTTGCAAATGGTTTAAAACTCAGTGTACAAGTGATAACAATAAAAACCCACATGTTGGTTGTGAAAGAGACTAAATATATTTGTCTCAATAAAACAGGGGAAGCTATGACATTCTCACAGTAGGAGTCTCAATACACTGAAGAGCTTAAGTTTCAAATTCCAACATAAATTTTGCCTATAATGAGAGGAATGTGACCAGGACTAATCTTTTAAGTGCTGTAAAGTAATTTTCTTTGTTATTTATGGTGTCTGTATCGTTTGGGAATCTCTTTTAACAGGATGTATCAAGTAACTAGGGTCAGGCAGTGTTATTCAAACCACAAGTACTGTAAACTATTAGTATTACATACATTTGCTAGTAGTGGCAATTAGTTGTGTCTGTACAGTGAAACAACATACAAGGACATATGTTAAAATAAACTTGTTTGAAAGTTCAAAGAAATGACATTCAAGTACCAAAAAGCTTTCATACTATCATATCTACAGTAATGTTGAAATGCTGGACTGAATGAGAGTGACCACCAACAGACATGATAGTTTACGGCAAATGTACAAAGTTCACGCTGCTAACCTCATGGTTTTTTCGGCACAATAAACAAAAGTGTGGCTGCAATGAAACATAAAACTTGAAATAAAAATACATTTATGAAACAAAATTAAAATATTTTTTATGTACATATATAAACATGAAATCCTAGTTAAAAATAAAAAAATATTCATTTATTCTTTAGGTTTACTTAGAAATATTATATTCGAGTCTTGTATATTACTTGAAACCAGAAGGGGAGAGTACATGATT
>NW_013668521.1:8827-27641 GCF_000517525.1 Limulus polyphemus | reverse complement strand
TGGTTAGTATATTTGGTGACAATAGTTACTACTGCTGTACCGTACATCCGCCTTCGGTTGTCAGAGTAGTGTGTGTGTGTGTGTGTGTGTGTGTGTGTGTGTGTGTGTGTATATAATTACTATTTACAAATAATTATTTAAAGTTCATCTATTTCTCTTGAAACATAGAACAATAAATAAAAAAAATATTTGGAAAACAACGATCTCTACCACTTGCGAGGTTTTGAAGTTCTCTTTTGCACTCATGAGTCGTCCTTGCTAAGCCTCATCGTATGCACTTTTGAATACCAAAAAATTATAAATGACTGTACCAATACCACAAAAATCTATTTTAAATTACAAAGCTTTGTAACTATGCTGTATTTGGTCCTAAAAAATATTTCTGTTTGAAAAATAGTATTGATCATAATACTTCAATCTCTCCAACAATATAAGAGCTTTTCTCTCATAAATAACTTAGAAAGACTAATGGAATTATGTAGAAGAAATGCAGAGCTTTTGATTGGTTATAAACTTATAGGTATAAAAAAGCAGGCATAGATAAACAAGTCTTCTCAAATGATGAAGTGGCAAGTAGAGCCAATATGGTGGATTTGATAAATATTATGGTATCTTGGCAAATAGAAAAGGTAGGAGGTTCTTATCTTATATTCTAGCTTGCCAATATCGGAAAGTTGAGTTAACAATTCATATGAAATGTAATCTGACCAAACCCAGTGATATACCAGTGTGACACACAAAAGTCAGTATTTAGCTAATTTTGTTTATATATATATACTTTTAAATTAAGAAATTAACTAATGTATAATACTAAAATTTGAATTAAAATCTACAATTTGATACCAAGTTCATTGACATACATTCATAAAATAGTAGTTAATAAAATGCCCTCCGACCCATAGCTTCCTATCTCAATAGGGTTAATTGTTGGTGTGGAGGCCTTTGAACAGCCTATCATTGACAGATTTACAATAATTCTAAAATTTGTTAAATCGTAAATGTTTTATGCAAATATAGGCTTTCTATATTGATTGCATGCTTAGTATATCTTACTGTCATAATTGCAGTAGGCTTAAGCCCTATACTTCAATAAGTTCAGTCACTACCAAATGCTGTATTATAGTAATAACCTTATAAAACAGTGGCTATATCGAAATTGGAAAATTATGAATATAGTTGTTTGTGTAGAGAGGGTGGAGGGATTCTGCAACCAATGCACATTAAAATTCCTAATCCTAAATTACGATGTTGGCATGCATATAGAGAATTAAATCATTTGCTAATGCTGTATAATACAATATACTGTTGTAATAAGCAGTTGTACATTGAAGTATGAATATCATTCTGTTTCTTAGTGTAGCTTCTAGATCTTCAATCGATTATTCTTTGATGCTATAACTGGGCCTATTGGATCTAGCAACAGTTGGTTTTTTGGTGTGATGTCTTGTTGAGGATTTCTTTCTGTTTTGCTACTGTCAGAATAAAAAAAATCATTATTGTCTACTTTTCTATAATCTTTTCTGACTATGATAGAAAACAAACTTTTGGAACTAGATACATTACTATTATCAGAAACCATTTTTGTTATTATCAGTTTGACTTTATTTCCTTTTATTGATATTTTATTTTGAATGCTAAAAGTTTGGCTGTTTCTGGAATGAGCCAACTTTTCATTACTGAAATTGTGTGGTATTCACTTGTCAGTTGACTACAGGTCACTCAAACATTGGATTTAAGCAATGTTGCATTAGGATTTATTCTTTTGAATTTAAAATATATAAATTAGTGATGTTTTATGTTTTACAAAATGGAGTAACAATAACAGTTTTAGTGTAAGTAGTGTTAAGTAGACTATACTATAAAGTGGATTGAACGAAAAATTGCTTGAAATGCCAAACAACAAACTTATCATCAGGAAGCAGTATTTTATTACAGGATATTGCCAGTGAGAAACATTTGGAGTAAACAACAAACAGCCATTGATTGAAGCTTGCAATGAAACTAGCAAGTCCTTTAATTAGTAAACGCACAATTCACACCACAAAATAACTCTTGTCATTTGAAAGCAGAATGGATCTCTTTCTTCTGTTTGTGCTAGTGCAAATCTAAAAACAGTTTATTTCTGAACCTGTAGAGGTGTTGCCTTTACTGAATTTAACAACAGTAATTAAAGCAAGCTATACATCAATCCTGACAGATTGGGATGGAAGTGATTCTGGCTGACACATGTAGTTGGTGCACAAAATATTGACACAAAAATGTTCATTAGAGTGTAAAGTTAATTGTCCCAATGTGAATTTCAGCTTTATCATAACATTTAAAGTTAGAACCATAACTTTTACTTTGGGTTTTCTTTTCTCAGAATGTAATGTTGATTTTATCTAATTTAGATTTTTGCTATCAATTACCAGAGTAGCCATGGATGACTAAATATTTTCAAGTGGTAACTGCTTTTATGGCAAGAGGTGCTCGTGCTTCTCTGGTATTGTAAAGTTGTAGTATATGGCATAATGCATTCAACTAAGAATTACAAGTTTGTACTTCATGTTATAAAGTAACAACCCCACAGGCCAGAAAAATAACATGCTGTACCAGTCCGTGAGACAGACACCTAAGACATAATACAAATAATTACTCATTGCCATTTATAAGTAACAGTAACAGTAAAAAAGAAAAATTTATTTTCACCAGTCCGTGAGACAGACACCTAAGACATAATACAAATAAGTACTCATTACCATTTCTAATCCCTCTCGTTCTGTTCAAGAAAGGAGGTAGTTTTATCTGTGTTGAGTGTTAGTTGAAATGTGCATGACTATTTCACCACTACTACAGATTATAAATGCAAGTTTTGATATGTGTATTACTGCTGCTTTGAAATAAAATTAATTATCTGTTCATCATTACTGGACTTAAATGTCATCTTGGTAGCAGTATTATTTTTAGTGACATGTATTACAGTCACAGTTGCTGAAATTTACTAACTGAAGATTACCTGATACGTGACAAATTTTATGAGGTTGAGCAATCATTAAGTTTCTTGGTGTGCCAGACTGGAAGACGTATATTTTTTAATTAGCATACACAGACTTAGAGACAGTAAAAATATATTTTAATATGCATAACAAGCACTTTTAAGGTAGATAAAATTGTGTCATTGAGAAGTACCATGAGCATATTAAAATATGGGGTGAAAAGTTAATTTTGTTTGTATTAAGAAAAATGAAAAGATTATTACTTATGACAATACTTTCCTTTTCTTGCTATTATGTTTTTTCATGGAGTTAGGAAGAATGGAAATTACAGGAATGAATGGAAAGGTGTATGATGTTTTAGATAACAGTGTTAGAATAACTTTTGAAATTTAGTAAACCATTTTTAAGAATCATTGTAGTTAAAGTATAAGTACAGTATATGTGATGTAAAGAAACACTAGACTGCCAATGATTTAATCATCATTTGTAGAACAATTGCATTTTTAGCATAATGAGAAAGAATGCCTGAGGAAATTGACAATGTTATATTTGTAGGATCTCAAACTTAAAGCCTTATAGGATCATACATTTTAAGTAGAAAAAGCTTTGGAAAAGATAAGGAACTAAGAAGTTTTCAGGATAATCTTATTTTCCTCTTTCTTTTGAATAAAACTTTGGGGTTTGTCAAATTTTTAACACATTTGCTAATGAGTGATATTTTTGTTTACTTTTTGACACTAGACTTCAGAGATATACATTAACCATTTTAAAGAAAGCAATAGTTCATAAGTGTGACTTCAGTGTATTATAAATGGTTGTTGAACTTATTTGACCACGAGCTGTACATATCTCTGTAAATATACTGTTTACTTAACAAGGGATTATTATCTATCCTACTGTGTAACAGCTAGTTGTTTAATGTAGTCATGGAAGCACTAAAGAAATGCTCAGTTAAAAATGGAATTTGTCATAGCAAGTTAGTACTATCAAAACAAATCTGTTATTATCAGCAGGTCTTGTAACTTTGTAATAATTTTGTAGGACAGTTTGAAGGGTCACTGGGGAAGCTTCAGGTAGTTAGTGTAAACTATCCTAGAAAACTTTTGGAAACTGGCATTCACCGGTCAATGGAAGAAGAGGAATCCTCAGCTAGTAAGGACCTACACGTGTATCGAAAACTTCTACTTGACATAGAAAAGGTTTGTATTTTTTTTTATAGGAAGAGTTAGCTTACAGGTACACAGATCCTTATGTAATTTATGTAAAAGTTAAGTTGGGAAATTAATGATCAAAACTTACTGAATATTGTAATGTGAAAAATATTTATACAAATACTGAAGAAAATTAGGCATGTATATTTTGTAAAATCAGGGTGAAATAGTAGAGACTTGAATATGTTTTTAACATATTGAAATCAAGGTACCACCAGTTAATCAGCCTTTAAGTCAGTATAGCCTTTTTTTTTACCTTAATAACAATTGTTTTCCAAACACAGACATATTTATATTACCTGGGCACTGCACTGTTATTATCTGAGATCCAGGTGATATCTTAAGTTATGTATAGTAATGACGTTTGGCATAGTCTTTCAACTTGGATTCTTGCTGCACAAAATGTTATTTAGTGTTGGTTTTTAAAATGAATTCCTATTCTATACAATGGTGTTTCGTGTTAGCTTTAAACCTGATTTCCTGTTCTGTGTAACGGTGTTTATTTTTAACTTGGATTCCTCTTGTAATTTTCTCTTGGGAAAATATTTGCAGAATTGAATCCACAGAAATAAGAACGAATTGGTTGAGGTTATCTATGGGTGTATTATCATATTTAAATAAAAATTTGGCTCTGGTTTTAATGATAAATCTGTTTATTTGAATTTTCTAGTTGTACAGCTTGGTGTTGGAAATAGATGATGATGATAAGCGAAGTGACACACACTCAAAAAATGTCATTGAGGTCAGTGAGGTAAAACATAGTCGAGATCAGTTGACTGGAAAACTTTTTTGTGGACTCATGGGTAAAGGGAGTGACACATCAGCTAATGAAGATTTTCTTCTTAACTTATCATTAGTCAGGAAAGGACGAACATTACTTCTAAAGTCATTGCGTTATTTTACAATGGTAAGTGAAATCATGGTTGTGGTATGTCCTGGGAAGAAATGCCTTATACATGTTGCTTTTATAGTTTCTTATTACTTATCTTATTTCAGCTACTTTCATACTAAGAAATGTTTAGATTTTTAACTATTTGGTGCCAATAAGAAACTTGCAGAGCTGATCAGTTGAGAAGTTAATTCTTTAAATCCCTACATCAAATTACTTTGTTGTTAGTATAGCATGAAAGAGCAATAAAACTTTTATTTGGTATTTGGGAAACTTGGCTTGAGGTTTCTTAATGGATAAAACAAAATAGCTAAAGGTAATACTTTATCCAGTATTTTATGTGGAAATTTAAGATTATCTGTGTTCATTAAACTTCAAACTGAATGCTTTGTTTGTATTCTGTGTACAAAATTTGCATGAAATAAAAAGCAAACACCCAACTAACATAATAAATGTATATGGCAAGCTAAGGGGTCTAGGCTCTGAGAATTGGCAGAAATTTGGCTGTTAGAATGGCTTTGATAAAACTGCACTAGAAATAATTGTGAATATGTTTTCTTTGGGAAAGTACGATAAAGTTTGTTAGCAAATATAGTACGTTATCTGTGAGAGGAGAAAAATACCACATTGCTAGTCAAAAATAAAACAATATTATGGGGGGGGGGAGAAAGAGGTAAAATATTTAGTGATTAAAGCATATTTTTAATCACTTTGTTTTTTTATAAGTGAGTTCATTGAGTAAGTAAAATAACATTTATATTATTTGAGATTGTTTTGTATGTGTGTTAGGTTGTTTTTTTTTCATTTTGTGCTAATGTTTTATGTACTTTATATTTTTCTCAAGCCCAATTACACAATTTACTTTTAAGTTATAAGAAATAAAAGTGTTAAGAATGAGAAAATAACTTGATCACAATATGGTAGGGTCATTTGCTTGTTAATCTTTTTTGAAAAAATAATAGCTTGTGATTTGTAGTAATCTATGGAATCTTTATATTTGCATATTTTATTATGTTGCCTTTGCACAGTAGAATTTTTTTTATCCAGTCATCTTAATTTTTGTTTTCTTGACAGAGCAGTAAAAGTTATATGCCTAGTCTAAATATTGTCAGAACACGGACATAACTAGTAAAGATATGATTGAATAGTTAGGTGGTGTTCTGGATTGAAAGTTTGACTGGAAAATTAATTTATGATTACATTTTTCTTTCAGTGGTATTTCTTTCCAGAACTGCTGGAAACTTGTTAAAATAACTTAGTTTGTATAAATTTCATTCTTGTTTTTCATAAAAATATAAAACTAGATTAATTAAAAAAAAGAAATTGGAATAGATTAAGTAATCACAATCATATGAGAAACTGCAGGATATTTATCAAAGACAATTAAAATCTTGTTCATTTTGAAAAAGACAGGAATGGATGGCTTTCACTGTACTTTTTCAATCAGCACATTCATTGTGTCTATCTATAATCGTTTTTTGTGTCATTTTAGACGGTATAGTTTTTTCTAAAAGTTTTATGGCTAAGACAATATAGATATTAACTTTGATTAGTAATCGGGATCAGTAATCAATCACATAGGTGTCAATACAAGTCTTGTGGAAAGAAGTTTTTTGGACAATGTTCATCATGCCCTCTTGAAGATCTGTGCTGGCATTGTGAAACATTGTCAAAAACAATTTCCAGACAGATGCAGTCCATTAGAAATTCCTTTCAAGGCTTGTGAAAGTTTTTGGATTACATATATTTCAGTCAATTTAAAAATGGCTTGAAGCAACATATTGTATAATATGGTAAACATCTTCAGCCCACATTTTTGAATTAGTAATATGGCTCTGAACTAGTACAACATTTATTTAAGTGTTTTAGATATAAGATATCAAACTTTAAGAACATAACTGGTATTTGATAGGCTTCACTTTACACTTCTCTCCCATATCCCCCGTTGTTGTTGGTTTTTTTTTTTGTGGGACATGTTTATTACAAACAGAAAGAGCAAATTCTATACTACATAAAACCTACAGTTTTCTCTTTTGTTTTACAAGTCAAAGCCAGTATTTGTCCAGGAGAGTTTGATGTGTTTAGACTAAAGACTTTTCTCTGAACAGTAATACTTAGAAATACAGATAAATTATAGTAGTGCTTGTTATATTTTTTGTCTTAAAACACGTATATCTGCACGAATTATTTTTGGATAGTCAACATAATGAGTTTTAAAAAATAGGCTTACTAAATAGTGCACCCAAATGCTAAAAACCTTACAGTTAAAGTAAATGCAAAATATTTAGTTTTATGTAAATGTTTGGTTATTGATACAAAAGTAAAATTTGTTAGGGTAAGTTAGAAAACTTAAATGAAAAAATTTCACCTTGAAGAATGCACGTTGGCTCTTGTTGTATGTAACTTGATAGTCGGTTAACCGTATGCTGTTGTTGATGATATTGCTTTGTTAATTATAAACAGTTCAAAGAGCAATAAAACAATAGAATTAAATGAAGGATGAAGTGAAATTTTAAAGAGACTGATGCTGTTTAGGATAAATAATTGGAATTGTCTGCAGTTAGTGTTAGGGTAGAGAAAATAAGAGATAAAGTATAAAATTTAACAAAAATTTTTTTTATTTTCAATTAGGAGGTTGTAGAGATTATGTAAATGAAATATGAAAAGTGTAAGAAGAAATTAAGTATTTTTATTCTTAGCATAAAAGTCTCCTCTCATTTGGACTGACTTGATAACAGATTCATAAATTCTCAGACACATCTTTAGCAAAAGTACTTCATTTATAATTTGATTTTTTTAGTGTTGAACAGTTTTGTAATGTTAATAAAAGCTTACCAAATTTTGTGAAGATACATAGTAAGTTCAGAATTATAGTAAACATTGTGATATATATAACTTCATGGAAACAAGGTCTGTCCAATGGACTGATGCTGCTGGAATTTGGTTAATATTATTGATCTTATTGTGAAGTAATGTCACATGAAGTATTGAACTATAGGTTGTGCTTCACTGACATAATGCATTATTTAGCAATAACAGGGTGGTCATAAAACAAAAGGCTAAAGTGATACAAGCTTCTAGCCATTGGCATATGCAACTTTTACTTGAGTAAGATATTAGTATGTGTGTGTACAATTTCATGATATTCAGTTAGTAAGAATATCATACATTATCTAGAATACCAGCATGAAAATTTAGTTAAATTTGCTGAATATATCTGACTTAAAGATATTTTAAACTAGTTATGGAGGGGTGAAATTCAGATGTATTCCAGATAGGACTCAGTATTTATCAATAAAAACATGATGATACATGTATTATGTAAATATTGCTTTTGGAGTGTTTCTAAATTAGAGTGACGTTGTATGGCTAATAATGACCGACAACTCTTCATTAGCTTGTGTTGCTTTTTTGCAAGAAATGGCTGAATGTAAGACTGTAAAAAGCAACCAAAGATACATTAAGTAATTCTTACTGAGGAGCTTTTGAAAGAAAAGAGTAGAAAATATTGAATCATCAGAGAACTGTTCCAAGACTGAAATATACTATATAAAATAGTTAGTGTGACTGCAGAATTGTAATCATAAGATTGAAAATGATCTAGAATTTTAACTGTTTAATTTCTCAGTGTGAAATTATGATTATAAGATTGAAATTATCTAATTCTGTTTTATCTCTGTCTTAAGCCTTTCAGTAGTTTTTAGCACTTCTAAACAAAGTAAGGTAGCAATGAAATTTCTGAACAAGGGAGTGTATAATAAGACTAGAATAACCCAAGTTTTTTTATTTGTTTCTTACACATTGTAAGCAACATTTTGTAATAAAACAATTGATTCTTTGGTTGAATGTACCTAAGAATCTAATTTTTCTTTGTGTTTATGTATACACAATATTGGAACTAATTATGGAAACAAAAAGTGGGTATAAAATGAAAATAATATGGGATTTAACTCACTCTATTGTATGAAAATGAAGTGCACCAAATTATAAACACGATTTTGAGGTAGAAAGCCCAGACTCTTTGGGAGTGATATTAAGTAACTCAAGGTATGTTCTTTACATGATACTCTACAATTCAGTGACATACCTATAAGTACAGGTATAAATGTTAGCTCCAGAGCAGTAAGATACACTTCAGTGTGAAGTGGCTTTAGTGAATGTGTAGCTACTCAGAAGAATTGTTTAGGAGAGATAACAAAACCAAAAGGTTAAAAATGATGGGATGAGCAAAGTATGAGGAGGGTGTTGTGTACATGTGAATTCAAATTGTTTGTCAACAATCAACAAAAATTTGTTTGATGGGAGGAGATTGGTATCATTGTGAATGTACATCTTTTAGAGTGAAGCATGCTTGGGAGCCTATACAGATGTGGGCTGCATCTTGGTTGATGGTGTTGGAGATCTACACAAAGTTAATGACGCTACTATTAATAATGTCATTCTCTCAGGAACAGGACATTTTGGCATAGATTCATCTTACAGCAAAATAGTGATTCCAATCATGGATTAAAGATGGTGAAATGATACTTAGAAGGAAAGAAGTGGATGGAACACTACAACCATTACAAGCCTGCACATAGTTTGAGTATGAATATTATTAAGGCTGTATGGGTTTATATGGAAAATGAGAAGGTCAAATGGTGACCAAATTGTTTGACTGAAGAATTATGGGAAGTAATACAAGATGTTTAAATATTTTACAATAATACAATGATAGTGTTATTGTATCATAAAAACAAGGCGCACTGATATGTTTAAAGCAAATACAAAAATATTAATGCATTGTACAGCTTATAAGCTGACCAATCAATTAGTTGTAGTTACCATTGTGTGTGTGTGTGTTTATTTTTACAATTAGAAAGGTTTTCCTAAGAATTATTGTACCTTTCTGTGGTATTTCTTGGAAAATAGAAAGTTGCAGTAAGATTGAGATTTACTCAAGGATTATTGCTTGTGGTATTTCTGGCAAAGAGGATGGTAAAAAAAAAAAAGTTTATTATCCAAGAATGTTTATTAAATAAACCATTATCATAAGATTAAGTATGGTCCAAGAACTGTAACCAATGTTTGTGGATTCCTAAAGAAGAGGTTGATTGTAGGACTAAGTCATGCAGGAATTATCATCCTATATGCCATTTTTAGGTGAAAGATTGTGCTGGCTGATACTTTTCAAGAATTATTTTAATTGTATGGGTAATGGTTTTGATCATGTATTTGAATTTATGCATCTTGCTTAAGCTATGTAGAAGCATTTGTAGCATAAAGTTATCACACAATATATATATTAAAGCTGAAGAAGTTAGATTGGTTTTTGAACTTTTGGAGCCTAGTATTAGAAACGAGCAATGGCATGGAATTTATATTAATTCCGCACATAGACCTAATATTGGAATAGGTTTGGTATTGGCTTAGAAAAAAGGAGTATTTATGTGTATAGTAATGTTTTATATCCTTAAAATGCTTTGAATTTATACCTTTTAAATTTATTACTGTTATTTTGATTCATGTAGCTGAGTCTTTTGGTTTGTATATATATTTGCAGTCACAACAGATGCACGTTCTTGTTAAGCTATTTCGTGGATTAACTCCAGTCTTGAAAAGGGACCTAAATGACCAGCTTTTGTTGCAACATGTGGACACAGTGATTGATATTATAAGGAATTGTACTCTTGAAAATTTGGTGGATTTAGGTCAAGCATTACAAAACTTACCAACCATAGAAGAAGGAAAACCTATTTCTCCAGTTAAAGATAGAAATCATTATCAAGCTGCCTTTCAAAATAAGGTAAGACGGATAATAGCAGTGCCTGAAATACCACATTAAAGTGAACAAATTTCTTTCCACAAAATTTCAAATGTGCTTGTTTGGTAGGAAAATGCTGTTTCAAGCTTTAATTTTACTCCATATAAAAAGTACATTGGGTAGTTAAGTAATCTTATATTAAATCTGTAGGCTTACTTTTCATACTTACTTATGAACTGTAATGTGTGTTTTCTCTCCATAGTCTTTTTCAGAGGATGGTTAATTTCATAGATAGAAATGAAACAGAGGACAAAGCAGCATAAGGCCACACAAATTTGTAATGTTAGACATTCTTATAGTGCATGTCTTCCTTTAAAATATTGAGTTGTAATTTTAGTAGAGCATTGTACAGGTAAACATTAATACTTCACACTGTTATGATAATGGAAAAGCCTAGCTAGTATGTCCTGAAGCCAAAATGTAATATTGATGAAAATTGCCCATGTGCACTGATATAAATTTGGTGTATACAAGCACTTTTTGTCAAATTGGAAATAGGAACACACAAAATAATTAGTAACACACATTAGCTGTATTACAATTAGTCGTTATACAAGTAGTAAAGTAGCAAAATCATGCAATTTATTCTTGAATAAGTTTTTTGATAGTTTGAGTGTTATTGTTACTGCTAGAACATTTTTACAGGTTTTAATATACACGAGTATAAGTCATAATGATATTTTACATGGATAATATTTAGTGAGAAACATACAACTTGTAATAAAAAAAATTAAACTGAAATTAGAATTAATTAAGACAATAGTGAAAACATTATCTTATTTCATTTCATTGAACAATATAAACTAAATCCAAAATAATAATACAAGAATAATGAATGCTATTGTATTTAGGAGAAAAATAAGCTGGATCTTAGGAAGTTAAAAACCCATCTGAAAGGAAACTGGATAAATATTGATAGCAACTTCTGAAATGATACTATCCCAATGATAAAACATAACCTGTTTGAGATATGGAAAATTCCAACCAATATTTGTGACATCTATTTTTCCACAACACTATAGACCAAAAACATGTTTTTCTCATCCTCTTCAGAGCTTCTCGGAGAAAATATAACACTATGTGGCTCTTGCTGATATCAAGTATTATTAAACTGACAGTACTCTGACTGTAAAAAATGAGGCCTTGCAACATGTTTCTGCAAACTTAAGTTTACTAGTAAAAATGATAGGTGTCACTGTCATACACAGATATTCTGAAATACCTATTTGCTTTGTGTGTTGAATATATCAAAGATTTAAAGTACAAGTGAAAGATATTCTGTGAACTAAGTGTACTAATATGTGTAAAGTGACCTGACAAGAGATTGTTATAATGTTAAGAACGTATGTTTAATATGTGTATTTTGTATGGAGCTAATGATTTTGAAAAGATTATGAAGATGTGTTCAAGTTGTTTCATTACTTATGTTTCCTGGAGGATCACACCTAGAACGTGGGTATCATGTATGACATTTATTAGCATACAGTCCATAACTCCAATTTTTTCTTTTTATGTTGAAATATTTAATGTTAACTTTAGTTTTCACCTAGTGAAGAGCTATGCACTTGAAGTTGTTGATATACATTTCTAAAACTAATGTTTTATTGATCGCTACTTCAAGTAGTGATGCGAGGTAAAGATATTTGATTTCAAGTTTTGTTTTACAATCTACCCTACCTACAGTATTATTTATTAAAGTTCCTCTATTTTTGTTTCATACTACTAGCTCTTTACTTGTGTATTGATTGTGCCCATTTTGTGAGAAGACTAGTGGGATCAGTAAAAGTATTTTTGCATGCCAGTAGTGAAATATGGATTGCCCCTTTGAACGTCTTTCCAGTGATGCTTTTAAATTTTTTCTGGGTTGCAAACTAGGGATTTAACATTTAAAGAAAATCAAAAATGAATGTCTTTAAAAGTAGAGCAGCAAATTAATATGCACTGAAAAAAGTACAATTTCTTCAATTATATATAAAGATTGGGCTAAGAAAAGTAGTTTCATTTGAGGGATTTCTAAACTTTTTTTATTTTTTATAATTGAGTTTATTGCACCATGCTAGCCTAAGAACTAATGTTTTTTTTTAATTGTTGTACATGAAAGCATTACCACGATGGAGATGGAGGAGAACTATAGAAGTTCATTCCATGTTTTTTCATTTATAAGTATGGAAATCATTATCTTAAGTGGTCTGTTAAAGGGAGCATACAGCTCCAAAGAAAATAACATGTTTTTCCTCTCACATGAATCACTACTGTCATTGTTATGTTTTAAAACTGAAAATATACATTGGCATGTGGAGCAGTTAATCATGTTTGGCATGCTCCATGCATGAATATTTCCGAGTGTAGCACCTGAGGCCAAAACTTTATGTAGTAAAGTTTAAAATAAAAATATGGAATCTTTGACAAAAGTTCTTAAAGATATTTGTTCTTGATGATACTTCAACAGTATCTGTTTCCACCTTCAAAAGGGTATGTATGTTTCAAACAGTTAGGGTTTATTTATGTATGTATGTGTGTGTGTGTGTGTGTGTGTGTTTATATATATTTATTTATTTTTGAGTATCTTTGTAATCTTTTTGATTTATATTAATTTCATCATTGTTTTACGGTGTTGATTAAAAACTTTGGGTTTATTTATGTATATATAAATTATAAACTTTCTTTTTTAATTCCAAAACATTAGCTTTAGGAAAATTAAAAATAACAATAACTAATATACAGAAAACAATATTGTGTTAAATATACTTATGGATAAAGAATTTCAAAATGATGATTTTTCTTCTTGTGACAAACAATTAAGGAATGTCAATTCCATGAATGTAAAAGTGACTCAAATTCAAAGAAACATTTTTCAACTTCAAAAACAAAGACAGGGTTAAACTGTATAATGAAGTTTGCATCTTTATATTATTATATCTCAATTCACTTTTGTACTTGTGGAATATTGTAAACTTTTTATTTCATTTTTAGAATGCTTTGGTTATATTTCCCCATATTACTTTTTTCAATTTTTCTTGTTGGTATATTTTTTCTGTTTTTATTTATACTTCTGTATTATTTTTGTTGTACTTTTTTTAAATTTATTAGGTCATCAAGAAATTAATGTCACATTTTGGAACACTTCCATTAACCCCCCCCCCAAAAAAACGTGCATCACGTATAATAGTTAAATGAACCACTTAAATGTCACTTTAGTGTAGCCATTATCATGTGTAAAGTTTTGCATGCTCTAATCCCTTAGTGATGGCACACAATGACAGACACATTCGGCATGTGATGCCGTTTGAATACAAAAAGAGAAACAATGCCTCTGTAGCCTGCCCCCCAGTGGCACAGTGGTATGTCTGTGGACTTACAATGCTAGAAACCGGGTTTCGATACCCGTGGTGGGCAGAGCACAGATAGCCCATTGTGTAGCTTTGTGCTAATTCCAAACAAACAAGCCTCTGTAGCCACAAAGAATATCAAAGAAGTTTATGGAAATTTTCTGAATGTAAGTGTCAATGATGGTTCAGCAAATTTTGTTCACGTGATTTTAACCTTAAAAACTGTGATGGCAGGGACCGACATGTTGGAATTGATATTGATGCCTTTTGAGCCTAACCCAAGGCAACACATTTGGGAAATGGCCCTGCAATTGCATGTCTCGTGAAACAATACATAAACATCTAAGTAATATGGGACGACTCTCTAAAAAGGTGTTTGGGTGCCTCACGAACTCTCTGATATCATTGTTTCCAACGTGTGAGCGTTGCTTCGTCTCTTCTGGCATGTAATGCTCGAGAACCATTTTTTGGACAGAATTGTCACCGGTGATGAAAAGTGGATTCTCTATGCAAATATTAAACACCAAAAACAATGGCTCGGTCCTAGACAAAAACCACTTCCGACCCCAAAACTTGGACTCCATCCGCAGAAAATAATGCTTTGCATCAAAAGAGTAATTCATTTCGAACTCCTCAATCTACAGTGAACTGTCAATGCAGAGATCTATAGTCATCAAGAGGAACATTTAAATCAAGCCCTTGATCAGAAATGTCCTTCACTCGTCAGTCGGAAAGGTGTTCTTCTCCACGACATTGCACGTCCACATTGTGGAGTTAGGTTGGGAAAGTTTCCCCACCCACCATATCCTCCAAATATGGCACCATCAGATTACCATCTTTTTCGTTTGCTGCAACACCATCTTAATGGGAAAACATGCAAATGTGGAAGATGTTAAAGAGGACATTGGCATGTTTTTTGATTCAAAGCCAAGTGATTTCTTTAGTCAGGGTATTAACATCCTGATTTTAAGAAGGAAAAGCAAAAAGCATCATTGATGAGAGTGGAGACTTTCATTTAATATATGTTTTGTTTTGATATACAAGTTGTTCAGATTTTTTCATCTAAAAAAAAAGCAACATTCATGATGACCTAATACAATTTTATTTCTTTTTTCTTCACTGATTTTCCTTAGTGGGGATATTTTATATTTATTTGATACTAAACTGAAACCTTTTTAATAATTGTTTAGTTTTTAAGGAATGATAATTCTAATTATCTCACTTGACCATATATTTTATATACATGTTTTTTTTTTTGTTGTTGTTTAGTTTGGATCTATTTTGGTATGTCACATGCTGAGTACAGCAGAAAATTTGTACAGCCTTGGATCGGAAAAGGATTTAGAAGTTGAGGCACAATGGTATGTTGAGAGTAATTTATAGATATACTGGAGGTATCACAGTCAAAAGATATTTATATTTCTCTTATCATTTGTTGCAGTTTTTGTGCGTCTTTATCCAAATATTTTGTAGGGCATTAGATATATATACATCAGTTTGTTAAAAGAGTCTATTGATAGGCATTACAAGCGGTGTATCATTTGTATGTATGCATCCTTATATCAGTTAACCCTCTTGCTACAGGAATTCTTTTCTGTGAATGTCCCAAGGTTTTACTGAGTTACATTCAAAATTTAATTAAACTACTTTTATATTATGGTATACATTGGCATAAAAACTAAACTAATTATCCAAATTTTAATTTTATATAAGTTTTATGTTCTTAATTTTCTAAGGCAATAGAATCCCCTTCCTCTAGTATTAGAATTGTGACATTTACTTTCTAGGCATTCCCTTTTCACTAATTTATTTTCAAACCCTCCGAGAAGTATGAAATTTAATGCAAGTTACTTATTACAACGTTTTCTTCACTCTGGCAAACCATAATTTTTATAGCTTTCACTCTTATTTGGTTACAGAGCCATGAAATAGAAAATCAGACCCTCCTTGTCTCATCCTCTCTTTCAGAAATTGCTAATAGTTCTCTTCAACATTTAATACTACATTATTTATTAGCAGTAGAAAGCCAAAATTTTAATGTATCAAATGACATATTACATTGTTGCTGTACAGAGAATTGTTTATTTTGCTTCCAGGTCAAACTTCACTCCCACAAGAAACACATTGAAGAGGTTAACTGAATTTTTAGTGGCTCTTATTGCATAGTTAGAAAGCCAGAATAATTATGATATAGGATATTATTTGCTCTTTGTGTTATCATTCTGTGTTTTTAGGTGCATTATTTAATTAAATAAAAAATTTAGTGTAGTAGTACCATTAGTATGAAAAAGTAAGGTTAAGTTTCATCATCAGTCAACAGCAAAAAAAAAGAAAATTAGAAATTGAAGTCATTCTATAAAGAAAAAATGGTAATTTAGATTTATTTCATTTTTTATGGTAATTATGAGGTTAGTTAAATTGACTAACTTTGTATAAAGTTAGGGTAGAGAAAATAACATAAAATATAAAGTTTTACTAAACAAACACTTGAAATTTATTTAGGAGGTTTAAGAGATTATGCAAATATAATTTGAGATTTTTCAGATGAAGAAAAGTATTTTTAATCTTAACATGAAAATCACATTGCACTTGGAGAAGTCAAAACTTTGACTTCATCTATTCCTGGAGACATTTTTAGTGAAAATACTTCATTAAATGACCTTTAATGCTTGCTGAAAGCTTGCAAAATTTTGTGAAGATACACAAAACATATACTGATTATTTGGACATAAGACATTCAGTTCACTCTATTAGTGTTATTACGTGGGCTTGGAATGAGCTTTACTTTAGTGTATAGTAATCTCACCTTTATTGACAAAATACCTGACAGTTGCTGTTCATGAAATATGATGATATATGTATAGTGCCTATACTGTTACTTTGTGTGTAATTTCTCGGGCAGTTTGAGTACTGGTATTGAGCAAAAGGACTCGTACGTACTGAATACAGCAAATGCAGTGTTTGACATATTTTCCTTTGCTTTCACTCATGGATTCTTAGAATCTAAATTTTTCTTTATGGTTTTAACTTGAATGTGTCTGTAATGTAACAGCCTAAATGTTTAATATTTAAAATGTAGAAGTAATTGAGGAGTTGTATTACACCTCATCATTACTTTAATTTAATATAAGATCTAGTATAACATTAAAGCATACATATTTCATGAAAAACTAGCTTTAAACATACTGGGTTGTATTGGGAAACAACATTATTATTATTGTTGTTGTTATTATTATTACAGGAAAGCTGAACTGTTATGCTATAAAAGAAATAGTTTTTTGACTTGAGTTACCATCATTAAATGAATAAACAATTAGTATTTCCTGGTTTTGGTTAAGATAAGTCCAGAAAATAATCCTTGTTATGAAACTAGATAAAAGTCGTACATGTTAAGTACAAATTAGTAGAATGCATTGACAGTTGGAATTTAAAATGAGCGATGTTTCAGGTCACTTGCATGCTCTTTAATCGGGTTAACACAATCTAACAATCTGGAGTTATTTGGATTGGCACAAGATTTGAGTAATTTCAATTGTTCATGAAGACCTGGTGTCTTACTGGTGTGTTTTGTTTCTGGTCTAGTAGAATTCATGTTAGTGTTGATTCCTTTGTCTTTTGTGCTTCACATTATCACTAAAAACAGTGAGGAAAAGTCTGGATCATCCTGATGAGATGTGAAAAATTTAACGTTTTTCAGATTGTACGACTCTTACAAACTCATAATTTCTTTTGAGGCACATTGTACTATTAAGAGAAAAATAAAATAAAAAAGGACTCCCTAATACTATTCCTAAAGATCAACTAAATATCTTAACCCTTTCGAGACGGGTCACGGGTGAAAGGCCATGTCATCTCGTTTCTTGACTCACATTCAAAATTTTATTGAACTACTATTTCAAGAATTTATGTTAATACGTTTGGTATAAACTGTAGATTATAATTCAAATTTTAGTACTATATATTACTCAATTTTATAATTTAAAAGCAAATGTTAAAAAACAGATAAACATCGATTTTTGTGTGTCACGTGGTACGTTGAATGCAACACTGGTTCAAATTAGATGTTTGTGAAGTCAAAATACTAAGTCTTTTGTTTCTAATGAATTAGAAAATCAAATACTTATATTGACAACTTAGAATATAAAATAAGAGCCTCTTATCTTTTCAATTTGTTAAGATATTGCTCATGTAATAAATCAAACACAGTGGCACCCCCCCACCACCTCTTTCCATTTTTGGAAATGCTCCCTTATATAAACTTACTTCTATATATGACATGAATAACCAATCGGAAGCTCAGAATGTTCCCCTAGTGGTTTTCTCAGCCTTTTTTAATGTTCCTTCTGCCATTTCTTTCTTTTGAACGAAGATTTCAATGAGGTAGGTTGTGTCTTTAGTCTGCTCAAAATTTCATATTTTTTTATACCTAAATAAAGCTTAGTTACTAAGCTTTATAAATTATAGTGAAATTCTGTGGTATTGATATAGTAATTTATGATTTTTTTTGGTTATTCAACTATATATATAAAAACCTAAAAAAAATTATTTCCTTCCATATCCCCCACGTGCGAAATTTACTTGCCCCATCTGGACATATATATATATGT
>NW_013668521.1:0-8024 GCF_000517525.1 Limulus polyphemus | reverse complement strand
CTTTAACAATTTCCTACTAAATTAAAAGTTATAGCATGAAAACTATAACAAGCACAAAATTGTTACAAGGTCTGTTTCAGGGACCGAGCCTGTGATGAAAGAGTTAATGAAGAAAATATAAAGATTTTTCATGTGTTTAACAAAAACTTCCACAAAGTAACAGAAAATAGAAGCATCCAAAAAATTTGACACATTTGTTGAGCATCTAAAAAATTTCTCCCTGACAAAAAATGTTTCAGTTTAGATCAAGAGAAGCCTGACTGAAACCTGTGCTTCCCTTAAGACTGAACTTTGTTGTAACCACTGATGAAGTTCCAGTCTTAGATTAATGAGAAAC
Organism: Limulus polyphemus; assembly: GCF_000517525.1. NCBI lineage: Eukaryota > Metazoa > Arthropoda > Merostomata > Xiphosura > Limulidae > Limulus > Limulus polyphemus. The sequence continues at coordinate 7,687 of NW_013668521.1, read as the reverse complement.
ATGGCTGACAGAACTAGAATGACTACATCTCCCATTTAACTATGTATATTTCAATTCCTCCAACTAGTTTTAACAGAATTTTGTATTTTTTTGGTCTGCCTAAATGTGTAATAGGTTGTTTGTAATAGAAAAGTTTGTTAGTATGCGTGGTCTTAGATTACATGGTCTATTCTTTGCATCAGTTTGTTACATTGTAAAATGCAGTATTTATAATCATGACCATCAGATAAAGCACTATTATTTATGGAGGAAAATATCTCCAACATCAGAATTGGACCTTGGATTTTGTTCTTATAAACTGTAGTTGACTTTAATATGCAAGCCATGATTTGAGAACAGTAGATGTTTTTTGATACTTGTTTGAGAAACTGTAAAATAAAACATTTTGCAGAGTTAACTATTTAAAGTGTAGTGTGTTGGCTTTAATAGTTTTACCACACACACTGTTCAAACTTTTGAAAGCAATTTTCAAGTCATGTTTTATGTAGGAATGGAAACTTAAATGTACTGTGAGCTTGCAATTTGGCAAATGTGCATGTATAATATATAAAAAAACTTTTATCTTTCTCAAAGTAGCCAGAAAACTTGATTTTGTAATGTATTTCATATCACGCAAATGTGATTGTTTCCTTACAATCTCGTGGAAGCTAAATGTTTAAGTGTGCAATAGATCTTTTGGTGAAATTTAGTTTGATACTATTACCTGATGATGACAAAACCTTGTCAAAACATTGTCCATTTGCTGTTATGTTAAACTTATATTAAAGTTTTTCTTCATTACCCATTCAAGCTATCTCCAAGCATTACTATTTTGCACTGTAAGCTTAGTATATAGATTTAAGAACACAAATCTCCTAAGTTGACCAAGACCTCACGAGATATTATTGGGATTATGGCAAATAATATTGCTAATAATGAGGTTACCCAGATGATGAAATAGTGCTTTCTAATCCTTAGAACAGTATACCTGTATTCATTACTGGGTTGATTTCTAGTTCTGAGCTGTGTAGGTAGATTTCTTTGATCAAAAGTTGATGCTAATTGCATGGTCATGTTGGAAATGACTGAAGTTAAAATAATTTTTTTTTTCTTGTTGTGTATCTTTGTTAAAGTATTTTTACTCAAAGCACCAAATATTTTGTTTAGTTTCCTGTTTGTGTATTAAAGATCAGGATTATAAAATAAAAACAAAGCTTGAGTAGTTTTGCAGTTTTTGTAATGCTTATAATGGTTCCAAACCATTTGTGGTTCAAGAATTTGGTTACATTCCCATTGCCACGAAACTTGCTTGCCCTATCTTTGTTATCGCAAAGCTACTCAGACTATCTGCCACTTTTATTAATTTTGGATTGCTGACTATAGGGAAAGGTAACTGGCTGGCAGTACTTCCACATCTGCATGTAATTTTTTTTTCTTTGAGCTGCTGACTAGGCAGAAAGCAACTGACTTGTACCACACACCACCAACTTTCTTCTTTTTGAACTGTTGACTAGAGGCAATTGTCTGTTAGCATCTGCTGGAAACATTGTTTTTTTGCATGATATGAGGAACACTATTAATAGATTACTCGTATGTAATCAACAAATGGGGCCATCAATTAAGCGATTAGCAAATAACACTAATCACTGTTTTAATTTTCAGTACCAAACATGTTGATGTGCAGTTTCCATAGTATGTAAAATATAAGTTTGGTGTTTATAAGGAATGTATATACATATATAAATACTTCTGTAAAGTAATGTTTCTTACCATGCAGGTTTGTTTTCTTTCCATAATTACAGATTAATCATTTCTAATTCTTATGTTTTTGTTTATTTCTAACAGGACTAAAGTTATTCTTCATGTAGTTGAAGTGTTGTGTGTACTGTCTGATTCTGTCATTGTATCAGCCCATGTCTCTCATCCTAAACTGCTCAACCACTTTCAGCGCTTTCCAATAGAGCGGGAAAAGTTTGAGGCCTTAAAACAAAAGTTGGTGCTTTTAACCTGTGGTGAGCAATAGCATTAAAGGCTTGATTGTCTGGGAAAGTGAAATTGAAACTAAAAAAATTAAGACGTTTACAGATGAGTGTTAAAAATCAAGAATACTTAGAATTGAGTTATTTTAAAAAATGATAAAACATTTTCTTTCTACTGTTTTTCTTCAAATGTTCAAATAACTGCAAGATGCTGGAACCATAATGGTAAGAAGTATTTTGTACTTAATGTTTTCTTTATTTATCCCATTTGCTTCTAGTTTAGACAAAGATATCATTTATCTAACCTTCCAGTGTTTGTAAGAAACAGTAGTTAATGCTTCATAATTTTCATTTTAGATGTATTATCATTTAAAACATTGGGTTTCCACTTTCCAACCTTTAAGCAATTTGTACAGTTTTAGTATTATTTATTCTAAACTGATGAATAGTTTCATAATAAAATTGCAATTTCATGTCTCTGAGGAAAATTTATTATCAATTTAATAATTGCTATTACAAAAGTAGTAAACTTATAAATGATAATGCTACCACTTAAAGTTTTACTGATATGTTGTCACAACTATTTTTATTCAACTGTAAATTTGAAGCATTTAGTGATACAGATTTGTCTTTGCCTCCTAATCTTTTATAACCATCTTTTTATTTAATGTAGTATTGCCTTTTTCCTCTTGTGTAGCAGTTTTGAAAAAAAGATCTATGACAAAATCTGTAGGCATGTTTATTGTTTTAATAAGCTGTTCTGTAGAAACCATACTGCATTTGATATTACTTTTAATGTTTTATACTGAGCAGTTAGCTTAGTAAATGAACATACTTTGTACACTGAGAAAAAAAAAGTGTGTATTTTTCATTCAAACTACATATGAGAGAAGAAAGCAATTGATTACCTTTATGTTAGTATGAAAAACTAAAAGCTGTGGCTACACTGTGGTATGTATGGGATGGTAAATACACTTTTCTTTAGTTAGAATCTAGAGTCTGCTTTTAAAGAAGGGGTAGACAAAGACAGAAATTATAGTTTGCTGTTTGTTGAAATAACATTGTAGCTAACCAAATAAATATTGCTTGACTATGTTATTCAGAGTTACCACTATTATGAACAGTTTAAACATTTGTTCTGACAAAATACTTAATCCTCTGTTCTAAGTATTTTAAATAATGAATTTTTGTAATTTTTCATTTATGTAATTTTTTGGTGTGTTATGAAAAAAGTCATTCAATTTGTTTATGGGATACTGGTTTAGGTCAGCTGTTAATCAATGTATGTGAATAAGACCATAGGTCAGTGGTCAAAGTCCCTCTAGGCATACATTTGCTTTAGCCTGTTGTATAAGGGACATGTATGTATTCCTATTTAGTTTGTGTATTGTTTGTTTGAACAATAAGATTTTTATTTTTGCATTTCTAAATTATGGTAAGGAAACTTGTTTAAATAAAGTTCATGCTGACTGCTTAAAAACCACAATAAAATTTAGGATTAAAGAAAAAGAATTACATTAACATGTTTTTTGAACATATAAAAGTGACTGAACATGTTGCCATATTGTTTATTATTTTTATATAGATGTAAATCAAATACGAAAAAAATGGAGGTAGGTTTTTTTTTTTTAATAGAAGACATAATACCTTAGCATATTCAATCAGGAGATACTGTTTGTTTATTTATATATAATTAGAGCAATAAGCTGTTGCTCTTTCATACTTAGTGTCCCAATGATAACTTGCAATTTTTACATTTCAGTGTCAGTTTTAAACTCCTTGGTAGTTCAAAATCGAGAAATAAAATTGCATGTTCAGATACTTGGTTGTTTTGGTTTATTTATTTTTAATCTTTAAAAACCAATTAATTAAACACATTTATGGAGGACACAATGTATTCTTATATCCCCACTTTTTTAACTAAAAAGAAATAGAAACTTGTGCATTTCCTTAATGTGTATTAAAACTGCTGATTTAGTTATTGCATGTTTATCATTCCTTTTAATATTATTTTATTAGAAGTTATTACAAAGTTTTGATAAACTTAACTGCCCATCTAGTTTTACCTTACTCATCCCTTTCTTTGATTTTATGCTTGAAAATGTGACATTTCGGTTTTGTAGAATTCCGTTTCCTCTCTGTGGTACTAGGTAAAATGCCAGTTGTTATATGACTTTGTTTCTGAAGAAGGACAATACAATTTCATTAGTCTTTCACACTTTATAAAAATATTGAGAAAATGGAAACTATATTCACTCTGTTTTATTATTATTTTTAACAATATTTTCTCGATTTTATTGTGGACTTTGGTATCCAAATTATGCTTCTTGAAGAACAGTGGATTTTAACATATTTTTCTAAATTATAGTGCTAACATTCAAACACATACACATATTAACTTTCTGTGCAAATGTATTGTGTATTCACAAAAAATATTTCATCTTACTAAACTTGAAAGTCTCCTAGCCTGTCCTAAGGAGAAAAAAATAAATATTTATATACCATATGATAGTTAACCATATTTAATAGCTGAACCTACAGTCAAGGTATTGATATTCATGTGGATGCTAACCTTTTTCAATATTTTCCTGTCTTACATTCACTGTGAAAGTTTTTGATGAATAATAGGTGCATTCTAGTCAAATTCAATCACACGGTAATAATGTAATGGTTACTGTTAATAGTACATAATTTTTAAGATATTTAAACAATGGATCTTGAAAAGGAACAAACACCACTAATCAAATTTCAGCCTGTTATTTTTAATTTTATATAGTTTTTCATGGTAGTTCTTTTTCCATATTTTAATTGTATTCAAAATGCTGTATCCTCTGTCATACTGTATAATCTATGCTCATTGTCTTTTCTATACCAAAATTGTGTGTACTTTACATTTTTCACATGCATTAGTGGCTATAGGGAAGCTTGTAACCTACTTTGAATCTCTTGGGAGGATGTTCTTGTACATGTATATTTAGCTAATTACCTTTTCATGCTATAACTACCTGGCTAATCTGGTAGCACTACCATATGTTCATTGATATTCTAGAATGTACCTTGGCACCAAGAAATTACATGGTCTTGTTGAATCTGGGCATAGTTTCGTTTTGAACCTTTTTGTTTCTATTATCAATTGAAGACTTATTCAGAAGTTTTAATATTTTGGATATTCACAACCATTTACATTATAGTTAACAGACACTTTACAGTTTTAATTAACTTAACATCAAGTAACATTAGTGACTATGAATATTTATGCGAATGAGCTTTAATCATTGTAATAAGAGTGTCTTAGCTATTTGAGTGTGTGCATTTCTTTGTACAGAAGTTTTGTTGTGACTATTTTCAGGCTTAGAAAGTCAGTGATGAATTATTTAGGGCTTTTCAAGTACTTGGATATCACTTGCTCAGGTGGATTATTAGTAAAACAATAAATTGATGGTTTTTATTATTGTATTTCAATTAATCTGCAATCTAGGGATTTTTACAGTTTGATTAAAGAAGAGATTGTATTCAGTTTGGACTCTCCTTTGTAATTCTGTTGTGATTCCCATCAAATTTTCACAGATTGTCAGGGCCTGTTAATTTAAATGTATTTATCTTTATTTGAATCACTGGATGGCAGCTTTTTGAATTCATAAATTTTCTGGATTACAATTGCTCTTCTGTTTCCAATGTAAGGTCACTGAAGAGTAACAGGTCTTTACAAGAGGGTGATTAATGGCTCATTTCTATTTTTTTAAAACCCTATTTACTTATATGTACTTTTGACAGTTTGTCCTTAGCAGCAAGTGAAATTTTTTTTCTGGTTCTACAGAACAACAGCTAAAGTATTCATATTGATTTCTGGACTGAATGTATTTGGTGATGTCCTATTTGGTTTCAGATCATGGGGGATTTGCAGTATCTTTTTATCACATGTGACATCTGTGTCATTCATTTTCAAAAATGTGCATTTTATATTTTGGGGAGTTGAGTGGTCTACTTTGAAACTATTTCCTCTTCTACACTGATGGTAATTCACAGGAATAATTGGAGACTCGGGTGTAGCATGACTTGTGGATCACTTCACTCAGAGAAGATGACCATGCCAGACATTCGGTTGTGAGGGTTGGCTTATTATAAATCTTCCTCTCAATATTAGTCATGTGACAAGTCATACTTGTTGAAGCTTCACTGTGCTGAACTGGAAGATTACAGTAGTTTCTGACTTTCTGTTCAGTACAAATTTTTTACTAAATGTAAAGTGGAACAAAAGGAAGGCTAAAATAAAAATATTAAATCAATTTAACTCTTGGTGTTTTGTGTTTTTCATAAATAGCTAACACACCATATCAAGAATGAGTAGTAATTACTTAGATAAATTAGATAAAATGACTTCTTTATATCTATAAAGAACAACGTTGATACTTTTATGCCCCAGTGCATAATTCTTTTGTATTCCAACAAAATTCTGACTACTGTACTTTTTATTAAAGCTTGTAGCTGTGAATTGTAAAGTTAGTTAGGATTTATTTTGCTTGTATATTTAAAATGGTTACTATCCATACATGTTGGTGTATTTCTTAAAGGTTGTTTTTGGGGGTTATGCATCATATTTATAAGAAAGGGCAAGTGCAAAAAGATCAGTAGGAAATTCAGTGGTATCAAACAGAACCCATAAAATCATTTATACTTCGTTGACTGGGCATATATGGTAGTTGTCAATTATTATGTTATGTGCTCTATATAAGTGATGAATTATTAATTATGATGTTCAAGGTGGAAAGCTTCGTGATGTGACTTTTTTAGAATTTTCTACACAGGATTCAGAACCAATAAGATAGTTACATAATGTTGCAGCTCTCTCCTTTTTTGCTAGAGATAAATCTACCAGAATACCTTTTACTTGTCACAAAAACAAAAGCCTGAACATTGTGTTACATTAGTTAAGATTTCAGCTACGTAGACCTGTGATAAATGGAAGACTAGGTTGGACATCATATATTGTCTGGGATTTACTGTGAAAGATGCTAAAAAGGAAGCTTGAGACAGAGCTCTTTAATAAAACTTTGAAATTCTACAAAATTAATTTTTGTAATACTTTACTCAATTCGCATTGCTATTCAACCACACAAAACCGAATATTTGGCCACTAAGGAATGTTCTTTCTAAAATTCTTTTAAAACTAAAAACCATCTCTGCTGTGAAAGCATGCTAGTCTGCATGTTTATCCCCATGATAACAGCAGAACTACTTTATAATACCCCCTCCTTCAAAATTTTGAATTACTGGTGCATGTTTTTGCACTTAACAGAATTCTCAGAACTCAACAAACATTGAACACGTAAATAAAATTTTAGAGAATTACATATTCAAAAACAAAACGTATTTAGACATGCTTATTGCATGTACATTGTATTAAAAATGTATAAATGTAACAATTTTATTTGCACAAAATGACAAACAATACTCTGAAAATTGGCTTTTAAAAGTTTTGCGGTAGAAAGAGATTTATGTTAAATTTTAACTACATGTACAAACATACTAGAAGCAGTGGAAGACCCATCCAGGCCAGCGGACTTGAAGATTGGAAGGTCACTTGTAGCAGGTCGTCAAGTAGTACCTATAACAGTGGCCAATTTCTCTAAATGTAAGCAGATACTTAGGGAAGGGGCATTGTTGGGTGTGTGCCAGGAGGTAGAGCCAGTCAATGTTAAAGCAAGGAATACAACTGTAAAGAAAGGACA
>NW_013668520.1:133579-146307 GCF_000517525.1 Limulus polyphemus | reverse complement strand
GCAGATTTTGACATCAAATTTTGGGGTAAAAAAGTGCGTCTTATATACCGAAAAATACAGTAGGTTCGAAAGTAGGGTTAAGTCAGAGGCGTCGCTAGGTGCTTAAAAATATTCTAGACTCGGGGATTCGGGGCACTGTCAAATAAAATCGGGGCGTGGGCCTAGCGACACCTCTTTGTTAACTGATGGTTGATTTCCTTTTTCTGAATTGTTGAAAGAATGTTTTTCTCTTTGTCGTATTTTGTGGAAAATTTGTTGTAACGACGATAAAACATCTAAATCCTTATCATCATCTTGCTCAGTTGGATTTTAAAAAATCGGTACTCTATTGAGTAACGATTTAGCTGTATTATCTAACTTCTAAGTTAATGCTATCTTCTATTGTTATATTACTTTCATAACAATTTCGCATTCTTATGATTTAATTTCGTTGATTTGACTATGTAACTTATATTAACTAAGGTTTCAAATTTACGTTTAAGATTTTTTCTCTTTCTTTTTTGTGTTAGTTTTACTTACTCATGTTACTGATAGTGATACTGGTAGTGATAATGTCTTTTAATTCAATTTTTAAAAGTCCACATTATGAACGTTTTTAATCAAATTGAAATTTGCTTCACAATTTTACTTTTATTTCTCTACATTTCTTTCTAAACATGCAGCTTGTGAGACCATTTTTAAAAAACCTACAAACTTTTCCAATATATTGGTAACTCGAGTGTTATCTTTTAGTTTTAAGATTTCCTGTAATTTGGCCTTTCGGAATAAAGGCATATGTCCAGTACAATTAAAGGAAAATTAACTGTAAATTCCTTCTACTGCTGGTAACTTTTAATGAATGTTGTAGAAAAACGATGCTTGCGTTATGAGGAAGCGGGTCGACACCAAAGAAATTATTATTCTTAACTTTGTTTAATGTAAACTGGAGTTTATTACTAGACATTTCTATTAAGATAAATAAAGTAATGACCTATATCTTCAGAATTATTAATATTATCATATTTGTTATTGCTACAGAAAGAGAAAGCATAGACAGGCATAGTATTGGTAATTACTTAGATTAGTATTACTATTACTAATAAGCATATATGTTTACTTAAATATAGAATTCAATCTTTGCAGTAGTATCATAACTCTTTAATTGCTTAGTAAATTTAAAATATATGCTCACTGATTTCACAGAGATATTAATATTAATCAGATACAGAATAGATTACTTTGAGTAATTTCACATATACTATTAGTATTACTGACAATTTTCTGTTAATTAAGAGACTACTGCTGCCAAAAAAAAAAAGACCAACACAATAATTTGTTGCTGTGCTGTCTCAGCATTTTAAAAAAAAACTAGCTTCTTGGTACAGACAATTCTAAAAAGGAAATACCTGTATTTGATTTTTGTGAATGAACTGTGTGGCCTATTGGTTGGAATAAATAAAGTACAAATGTAGGCAGTTCACTTTCTGAAAGATGTGAAGTTAGGAATTCACAAAAAAGTTATTATACCAGATGACTGTCAATGGAGAAGAGCCAAGATGATAGGTCCAATTTTTGGTTACAAAGATCTGGAAAATTTGTCAGCAATTGTAAATTAAGTTTGTATTAAGTATCAGCAAATCATCTGGAAGCATTTAAGCAGTAGAAAGATTTAGATCCTCGACCAAAAATGAACCAATTATTTAATGTTGAAAAACAATTTCTGATTAAATTAAGAGACAAAGCATTGGCAAATTATAATTGAAAGACTTATCTTGATAAAAATTCATGAAACTCAAAAAATTGATTCATGTGGACGTCATGAGAGATAATAATTTGTCTCTTTACACATATCACTAATTACGTCTGTGGTATTTTCAGGTAAAATCTGATTTCCCAACAAATATCACATGGATCTGCTAATAAATAAAGATTAATTCAGGAAATAAGGGGGAGTGATTCTCATTGAGACAAAGAAAACAAAACACAGCATACATACTTGAGCACACCACAAAATAGTCACTTCTACTAGTCTGTATTTAGTCTCACAGCTTTCTTTCTCTCAGAGGCTCTGTAGAAATAAACGTGATGACTTTTCTGTAAGTCTATTCAGTGATCTAGTAAAATTGAACCAAGGAAATTGTGCTTTGAATTCAACAGGTAAACTTGGTATCTTTGTCTAGTTGACGGCATCACCTCATGATCTTTGTTCTTTCACAGTATTGGTCAGCTGTTACATTTAGACAATGTCAACTCAATCAGCAAATGATATTGTAGTGTTAATCCTTTGAACTTAGATTCAGTAAGTTACTGTTATATTCTCTCTGGTACAATAGACAACCTGCCAAATCTATGTCCCTTTGTCCTACCACTCTTACTATTGAACACGCACAAAAAAATGGTGCATCAATCCTGTCTATTCCATTTATAATTTTTAACACCTCAATTATATTAATATCCCCTCTAATCCTTCTTTTGTCAAGAGAAAATAATTTACAGGACCTTAACCTTTCCTCATATAACAGCCTCTCCATCCAAGTAATCATCATAGTAGCTGTCTTTTGAATCATTTTGAGAATTCAGTGCCCTTAAGGTAAAGAGCTCAAACTGAAAACAGTACTTAAATAAGGTGCAACCAGAGATTTATGCAAAGAAAAAATAACCTCTGTTGATTTATATTAAACTTGAGAGGCTACTAGAAGAATTATCTGTTATAAATTAGACAGTTAACTGGACATATTGATCAACTGTGGAAAAGTTTTTAAAATAAAGCTTTAAATGTTCAAGACCAGAGCCTCATTAAGGTATAGTGCCACCCTAGGCAGATAGTTTTTGCTGCGCCCACCTCCATGTGATCGCTCCAGAAATGAAGCCTTTGTATGTTCAGTCACATGTTAGCTCAGTGCTCTTGATTGGTATCTCGATCTGGTACATCGGGTTGCAATGCTCCCATATTACAAAATTAAATATAAACTTAATTCATCTTTATTGGTATCTTGATCTGGTACATCGGGTTGCAATGCTCCCATATTACAAAATTAAATATAAACATAATTCATCTTGATTGGTATCTTGATCTGGAACATTGGGTTGCAACGCTCCCATATTACAAAATTAAATATAAACATAATTCATCAAATTTTTGTTGCCACTTTTATTTGGTGTTTCTTAAATTTGCTGCCCTAGGCATAAATGTGGCCCTGTTAAAGACAGACATGTTCAGTGTATAGAAAAAAGGATGTCTGCAAGTAAAAGACCAGGTTGGCTCACAAAGAATATAAGATATGAAATTAAGAAAGTATTATAAATTTAAGAAGCTAAAAATTGACTGCCAAGACTTGGAGGATTATCGAAGATCAAGATAGTTTGTCAAACAAGACATCAGACAGTAAAAAAAAGAGTATGTCAAAACAGGTTGACTGAAAACATAAAAAATTAACAATAAGTATTTCGTTGAATACATTGAAAGAAAGCAAAATGTTAGGATGGGAGTAGGGCCTTTAAGAGATGATAAAGAAAGTCTCATTTCTGATGATTATGATATGGTTGGTTATAAACTTTTACTTTTTGTTCAGTTTTTGCCAATGAATATTTAAGCAGTATTCCTCATCCTGAAACGTTGATAGATGGAAACATGATTGAACAAAATCACATTAATCGTGATCTTGTTAAGAAAAAAACTGGGAAGTATCACCCTTCGTTTATGGCTTGTGTAAATCTGTACACCACCCCATGTGCAAAGATTTGTATATTTTTATGGAGGGCCATTCAAAATGTTGCATGCAAAATGCTTGCATCCTGTGATGTCGACTGCAGTTGAAGGGTTAAAGAATAGCATGGTTATTGTATCAGATAATATTTTCCAAAGGGCTTTGAATGCGTACAGGTTTGGATTTGCAAGTTAATTTTTTTTTAATTCCTTAAATAGTGTGTAGGTACCATAAGATTGGAAGCTGACTAATGTTACTCTTCTTTTCCAGCGAGGTAATAAAAGTTGCCAAGGTAATGATAGGCCTATTAGCTTACATCTGTGGGTGGAAAAGGTTTTGAAGCTGATACAAGATGCTTTGTAAATTCATTAAAAAAAGTTTCAAAGGTGTTAGATAGGCAAAATGGTTTCATTAAAGAAAAATTTTTTGCCTTTCTAATCTTTTGAAATTTTTTGAAGAGGTTACTGTTTATGTAGATTAGGGTAAGGGAGTAGATTTGGTGTATCTGAATAATCATAAAGTATTTGACAAGGTGCCACATAAAAGACTTTTAAAAAATTGTAGGCTCATTGGATTGAAAAAATGGTATTGTTATAAATGTATTTCAGTAAAACTGGATTAATACCTCAGTGTTTGTCCCTTTGCTCTTTCTGAGTTACATCAATGATAATAGATGAAGCAGTAGTCTATAAATTTGTTGATAATATTAAGAACTTGGGGGTTGCTGACTGTGATGAGATGACATTGCTTCACAAAGAGATTCATATTAGTTGGGCAAATCAATGGCAGGTGATTTTTAATAATACTAAATTTGAAGTAATGTATGTGGGTTATCATAATTTAAAATATAAGTATAATTTTGATTGGAATAATAATAACAATGTTATGAAAGAAAAAGATCTTGATGTTTTGATTCATCAGTCTCTTAAACCATCCAAATTGTAGGGAAAATAGGATTTTAGGTTGTATTTACAAAAATACTGAATAAAAGTCTAAAGAGGTTATGATTTTATTGTAAAGGTCACTAATTTGGAGTATTTTATGAATTTTTGGGCTCCTTACCTTAGGAATCACATGGAATTATTGGAAAGGAACCAAAGAGGGCTACTAAGATGATTCCTGGCATGGAAAATGGGTCATATGAACACAGCTTAATATCTTTGAAATTGTTTTCACATGAAAAAAAGAAGAGTTACGATTTTATTCAGGTGTTGAACATTTACAAGGGAATTTATAGTATTGATGAATCATCTATTTTTGTACTTAATGGAGAGAATGGCAGAACAAGGGGCACAAGTATAAATTTGGGTAAAGTAAGAGTTATCTTTAGTATTATTTTTATAAGAGGGTGAATGACCTTCATATGTGTGGTTAAAGTAAATTTAAGGGAGTTTAAGGGAAGGCTCAATAAATATTTAAATTATAAGGACTGGCTTTGAGGGTGGTTTATTTTTAAGTTTAGTTAGTGGATGCGACAGTCTCGATGGGGCAATAGTCCTCTTGTTGTCTTGAACTGTTATGTTATTATTGCTATATAACATTCACTATACTTGTAGATACAACTCAAAATTGTATTTGCCTTTACACTGACAACAACAAACTGCCTGTGACTATTGGTATGATCATTGATTGCATATTGAGGTTATTGTATATCACATAAATAAATTACTTTTAGTGGATGTTTTCTATAGATCTGTTCCAGCTTGTGAATATGTGTTTCATTTTATGTTTATTTTTAATTTGTAATGGAATGTAAATTACTTTGGGAAGATCAAACTACTTCTGATATTAGTTGTTGTTTCAGTGGTGACAGGAAGTTGAGCTGATGCTTTTGTAAAACAAAAAATACATAAGGGGACTGAAAACCATTTAGAGGTAAATGAACGGGCTGTTGTATTAATTCTCATGTATAAACGAAAAAATGTATATTTTAATATTTTTTTCCTTAATATTAGAAGTGAAAAACATTTAACCTTAGTTTTGCATCCAACCTTTTAAAAACTAGCTTGTTAAATAGTATCACAGCAGTTCTAGATCAGTCATTATATGCATTTATTCTTTACATAAAGAAGTGTAATAATTTTTCTTTCTAAAGATAAAAAAGTGAACTGTATATAAAGTTATGATTATTGGTAAAAGCAGGCAAAGTATTGGAGATCAATGTGAAAACAGATTGGAGTTTATGTGATTATTATCATGCTTATTAGGCCACATCATATTCAGTTAGCACATATTCTTTATTATTTTATAATTACTGAGAAAATAAATATGAACTACAAGATATTTGATAATTTTACTTCTGAATGGTATAATATTTTTACTTTCAACATTATTTTTTATAGACATACAATCAACAAAAGGTATGTGGTATAATATTTGTGTTCATTTAGATGTTCCTGAAGGTTTAAGTGAAACTTTGAACCTGAAGCTCACCAAGTTTCATAAAATTAGTAGTCATTTAGTTTCTCAAGACACACAGATGTGTATATTTACACAAACACATATTGTAATTAATAAATTTTATGAAATGTTACAGGTTCAAAGTGCTGAAAATAAGTGATGGCTTCATTTGAACTTGTTCCTGGTTGCTGGGTTGGAGGTAATTGTCCATGTTTTATCATAGCTGAGATTGGACAGAATCATCAAGGTGACATCAACATTGCCAAAAATATGATTGAAGTTGCCAAGGTGAACTTTCAAATTTCTGGTAGATTATTATTACTAAAAACAGAAAAAATGAGTATAAATCTATTATTGTGATATTTAAATACTTGAACTAATTGTGATCACAAAGAAATACTGTAAAGTAAGTGTACAGGATTTAAAAAGTGCATTCATTCAATACATGTATTTGGCTCAAAAACTTAAATGTTGCTCATGAATGACCATTTAATTACATTTTAGTTGATGTTTTAATTAATAGTATTGAAAGATCACAGGGTCGTAAAGTTAGAAGTGCAGTTTTTAATCTATTTTTATTTCTTATATGAAGATAAAATGTGTTAGATCTGAGTCTTGTTTCAAGTAGTTATTCTGATCTGATATACATTTATTTATTTTTATGTAAAAGTTAGGCATTATGACATGATTAAGAAAAACAAATATATCACCCTAACAATCAATCTAATATGTTTGTTTTTGTTTATGATTATTCATTCAAAAAGAGTAATGTCACCATGTTATATATTCATCAAACATTTGATGTACTGTGCTGCATGAATTTTAATGCTAAACTAACAATTTGGTACATTTCGGTTGTAGGCCACCATTTTAAAGAAGTTTAAGAGAGGGATTGATGATTCCGAAACAGTACTACCTCCTCTTAGCCAAAGCTGTCTCTATCCTGGTCTGCCCTCTAAGCATAGCTAAAAAAATTTTCATTACAGTGCACCATTCTTTATCCCCTATCAGATTTGTGCCATTTCAGAACATGCTGATCATGTGACTCTTCTTTGCCAATTGTACTGTGCCATCTACAATGGTGCAGCTAGCTCCCTCTACTATTCTAGAACAATCCTTACTTTATTGATTAGAATTCTAGTATGGATGTGTGTTTTAACTTGAGCTCCATGTGAATACAAAAGTTTGATTGTGCTTGATCACAAATTTATTGTTACGTCTCTGTTCATTTGTTAATTTTCCGTAGAAATTCTTTCCAAAAAACTTTAGCGATACAAGTCCTTCCTTAAATAAAACTAATTTATTCTTTCTCAATACAACTTTGCAATACACTTAATTTCCACAGTCATTTTAATAACTTAACAAATGCTATAATTCACAACGAACGATTCACGCCTACTACTGCGCTTGACTCAGTTGTCCTTCTCTATCTCTGTCTGCAATTCAATTCCATTGTTTGGCGCACTTATATACAAGAATACCGCACATCTAGTAAACATTCGAGCATTCACGAACCTTTGAGAATATCATGACGTGTTACTAGTGTCACATGACTTCCGCTGTCGTAACATTATATCAGTTTCAACATCTTGTGTTTGATTTCCACTCTTTCTACTTTTTTTATTTTAGAAATATTTTTGTTTTCCAAATTCTAATTTGTTGATATGAATTTAATATGGCAGATGAGGAAATTCCAACAATAGTTGACAATGGTTCTGATACAAATCTCCAGGTCTTAGGTTTGACGATGTCTGCTGGGGAAGTGCAGGCTTTAGTTTGAGAGGAGTTCGTGTTTTACATTTGGCCAACAGTTTCTTCCTTTCATGTTACAATTTTTTGTGAGGTAGGATATAACTACTGAATGGAAATTTCTATGTATGGCACTTTCCACCTTTTATCATGCCTCCATGTAATCTCCTGGGTTAGTTATTGTTCTCTTTCCCTGGAGATCTGTGGTAAGTTTATCAGCATGTATTTTTCACTCCCAGTAGGTATACCCATGTTTAGTGAGTTTATGTGATCTTGTGTGGACTGACCTAATTTCCTCATGCTATAATTTAGATCTTTCATGTTTCTTCTTCTCAGTATTTGGTAAGCTAGATTTTAATAATTCTTTTACCATCTACGTTACTTTTGTTTAACTTTGCATTTAGAGTTTGTTTATTACTTGTTTTTGTTTAATTTTCAGTATATGTATGGGTTTTGCACGTTACCGTTTGGGTAATTGTAACTTCGGCTAATCTTGTGGGTATGCTGGTTTGTTATTTTTACTTCCTTTCACTGTTTATTTTAGTTAACTTGTAAGTTCCTTTTTCTTTACTATTATTCACATCAAACTTGGGGATTAGATTTTATTCAAATTTTGTTATTGTTAACTGGGTGCCTTTTCATTCTCATGTTTTTCAGGGTAGGTTTTACTTTCATGTCTTTTGTTGTATTGGTTCTTTGAGTGGACTTATAAGTTTGATATTTACATGTATTTTATCTTCTAAGGTCCTATAGTGGTTTTGTACTTCAGGTGTTGCTTATTGTTTTATATTTTAGGTTGATTTTCATAGTTTTGCAAGTTCGTTATTTTTATATACTTTGTAGACTCTACAAATTTCTAGGTTTTGTTAGCGATGAGTACTTTCTCTAAGTAGGTTTAGTTTGTGTCTTTGTGGCTACACTTCACAACAGTTCCATGGGTTGTACGGGTTCTGTCTGTAGGTTTCTGCCTTCAGTTCCACTCTCCCCTATCAACTTCAGAGATCTCCTTCCCTTCTCCTCGAGATCATACTCTTTCAGTCATCTTGCCTTGTCTGTTTAAGACCTACTGCACAATGGGGATGTCGAATGAGTTGTCACAAACCATTGGAATTTTACTCCTGTCTAATTGTTGTCCCTTTAAAGATGGATAGACCTGTCCCAGTTGTACTCTTATCTGGAGCCATCTCACTTCACCATGGAGTCCTACCTCTCACTTTGGGGTGCTTTTCCCTTGGGACTCTGGATGAACAAATTGTCCTAATGGATACCTGTCTTCATATTCCAACTGCTCTAGTGTTATGTTGTTTTCTTTGTTTCTTCCGTAAGAGTTGTGTCCTCCAGTTCTGGGCAATACTGTTCAGTCCTTCTCCAGCTCCTTGTGTTTTGTTGAGTGATATGCTCTTTTGCTTGTCATTTTCACTCGTTGGGTGTTCAGACTATCTTTTTCATGGATGGTCCTTCTCGCCTCTTCCCCTGCCCAGTCAGTCAATCATGCCAGCTTAATTCCCCGGGAAGCTAAATCAGTAAGTGTTTTCTGTTCTAGTTGGAAAAGTCCATTCTTAACTCCACTCAATATCTTACTCCATTGGGGGTTTCTTCAATTCCTATCATTTTTGTTGGGCCCAGCCTTCCCCACTTCGATCCAGGGATAGATAGATAGAGTGGGTAGTCTCAATGGCCCTACGTTCTTCTTTTATTACTGCATGAGGGGTTCTCTCTTTTTTGGGGATGTGGGCTTCCTTGTGTTGAGCTCACATGCATTCCCTTTCGTGGATGCTTCTCAATCAATATAACTTCTCCCATAATCCCTTGGACCATTCCATACCCTTACCCTAGGGATCAGGGCTGACCTTGCTTGGTGGCTCAACAGGCAATTGACCATGGTGGGGGCGGGTTTCCCATTCCTCCACCTTGTCCGGAATCTTATTTCTTTACTGATGCTTCTTTGGTATGTTGGGGGGCTTTCCTCTATTCCCAAGAGATTTCTGGTCAATGTTCCATTGAGGAGGCTACTTTCTATTTTTAATGCCCTGCAACTTTTGGCAGTTTGTTGGGCTCTGTATCATTTCCTCCTGCTTCTAAGGGGTGGATGGTTATGGTTTATTCTGACTATTCCAGTGTCATTGGATATATCACCAAGCAAGGGGGAACCAAATCTGGATCTATGTGTTTTCAGACTCTGGATCTTTTTTACTGGACCCATGACCACTATATGGTGATCTTGGCGTGTCATGTTCCAGGCGTTATTTTTCTGGTGGCCGATCACTTATTTCGACCCAACCAGGTTCTCCCCATGGAGTAGTCCCTTTTCTTTGGATATTTTGGTGGGTGTGTTCTCCACTGGGAACACTGCATAGAGATGTTTTTGGCACTCACTGGGAGTAGATGCATTCAGTCAGGATTAGAGGGGTCTTCACCTATATGCCTACAATCTGATCAGACTCCTGTCTAGTATTTTCCAATATCTATTACTTTCCTTGTTGTATTCTGCTCATTGCTCCCTATTGGCCTGTTCAGTCATGGTTCCCTTTCCTCTGGACTTTACTGGAGCGAAATCCCCTGCCCTTACCTCTGTCCCAGTCTCTCCTCCAACAACTGCAATCGGAGGTATTATGTGGCTCATATTGCCTCTTTTCATGTTTTTGTTCTTGTTTACTTATTCCAGGATTCTCTCTGTGTCCCGTGATATGTCCCCTATTGAACTTACTGAATGGGTTCATCAACTCATATGACTAGTGTATTCTGACTTGTCTATGGAAGGTTGCCATCTGCATATAGTTCATTCTGATGTCACTAAACGACACTCTTCAGGCACAGCTTTTGTCAGGTCCCTTGACTCAGTTCAAGGATTCACCCCTCATCTAGCATTTTTCCATTCCATTCAACCTTCCTCTTTGTCTCTATATCAGAGGCAGTGGTCTACCTTCAGACCTTGGTCTGTTCACCATGGCTTCTGCCCCTTTTGTTCTTTGGGACCTCATCTTTCCCAGTTTTTCTCCTTATTGTTTGATCAGGGTTGGTCTGTGTCAAGTGTTTCTAGTTATAGGGTTGCTCTGTTGAACTCCTTCTAATTCTCTCATTTCCAGAAAGTTTTCTCCTCCCCTGTGATTTCCCTCATTTTCTGTTCCTTTTGTGTTGTTCGTTCTCCTTGTCCCTTTGTTTTACTTTATTGGATCTCAGTTTTGTCCTTCATGCCCTATCCAGTTCTCAATTTGAACCCATTGCTGTGTGTTCCATGTACCATCTTTCCCTTAAGTCCTCTTCCTTGCTTGTGGCCGTTGTTGTTCTGATATTGTTGAAATCTATATCTTATGTCAGGCACTTTCACTAGATGTTTTTGCCTGGTTGGACTGCACTTGGCATAATCAGACGTAACCCAAGGTGCTTCCTCTGGATGTTCATGTCATAGTTATCCAGCACTTCCTACACTGATTCAGTGCTGTACGTCTCTTTAATGACTTCAGTTGTGCCTGTAAATTCAGTTCTGCCCCAATTGTGTTACTGTATTGATTGCTGGGCAAAAAGCATACCTGTTCCAGAAGTAGTGTTGTACCTCACTGGTGTGATTTGTTTTCATATTCAAGCACATCCATTCTTTTGATGCAGTCTCTTTCTGCTTTATTTGAGATTTATGTGCCTTCACCAACCCCTCCATCTTGGCAATGTGGGATTATAGCTTTGGGTGAGAGGAGGTCGTACCATTTCAGAAATTAACATTTGTCTTACTCTGAAAATGTATTTCCGATAGGTACTTACCTCTTCTCACTCACTTCCCACCCCACTGAGATGCCAGTGTTTATGGTCTGTGCCTGCTAATTCTCGAAAGTGATGATTGTTTTAGAATAGTAGAGGGAGCTAACTGTATAGATGGCACAGTATGATTGGTGGAGAGTAGTCACTTGATCAGCACACTCTGAAATGGCACAAACTGATGGTGTATAAAGACTGGTGTGCTTTTGTGAAATTGTTTTAGCAATGCTTAGAGGGCAAACTGGGATCGAGATAGATTTGGGTGAGGGAGTGTAAGTACCTATTGGATATAAGTTTTGAAAGTAAGGAAATGTTAACTTTCTTGAGAAGGGTGGGTGTAAGTTTTTAATTTCCCAAGGGTAGGTGTGAAAGGACAGCTTTGAAGGATAAAATGGTCCATTGTGTCCTTAGGTTATGTTAAAGTATTTTCAAGGTAATTTGTCATTTAGGATATTCTATATACAACTTAATTGCATGTTCTTGCTACATTGTGTTACCTTGTCTGTAAATGTATTGGAATAAGTGAAAACTCTGTCACCCCACCATTGTTCTCTTCTTCAATGTCATTTTCTTTTTCTTTTGCACTGTAACTTGTTTGAATATATTGTATGGCCCGACAGTTTTGTAGAATGGATATGAATAACATCTAAGTGCTTGCTTTTAGGTCATTTGTCTAATCTGTGACTAGGAAATATACTCTCGTCATAGAGCTGGAATTATTGAATAGGCAAAGTACAGTAGGGCAGGAAAATAGGTTTTAAAAATAGAATTAACTAATACCTATGAATTGCTTTACCAAGGTTACTGTACATTTATAATATTGCCTCTCTTGTTATATATCATCTAGAACTAGACATGTCTACTGTGAGAATGGGGTTAGAAGATTCAGGAAATGAGTAGAATAGAAAATGTTCCAAAATTATCTTACTAGAAATTTTAAAAAATTCTGCAAACCAGTCTACTGTGGCATATGATTAAGGTACTAGCTCAGTAGATCTTTTTTTATTCTATTTTTAAGAATCATGCAGTTATTTTAAGTTTCTAATAGTTTATACCAGACCACCCATGACCCGTTGGGTCACCCACTATTCAGAGGTTATGAAGAATTCAAGCTAATTTCAATATTGCACCAAAATGAAGGTT
>NW_013668520.1:120629-132881 GCF_000517525.1 Limulus polyphemus | reverse complement strand
GAAGAATTAGTTTATTATGTTGTGGTCTTTCCTCTTAAACCTTCTACAAATAAGAAACAGTAACACTTTATTTTTCTTCGATTTACCTACCATAACCAAGGCACATTATTGAGATATTCTTCAATATCTTGTTTTTGTCATCTTATGCCTTTTAATGAAGATAGGAACATTGACAGGGAAATAGATTTGAACAAAGAAGTTTCGTAAAGAGTGCGAATGCTAGTGTGATGTAAAATTACGCATGCTAGAAATTTTCATAAAAGTGACCCGAAAAATGCCACTAACTCGGTAACCCGTGGCCTGATTTTCTATTCTCATTACATTACAAGTATGGTGCTATTGTGCGCCATTTTTGCTGCATTTAATTACAGACAAACAAACAAACAATCTCAGAGTTTTAGTAGTATATAGATAGAATGCAGAATTACTAAACAAGTGGTCCCCTGGTGGGACAGTGGTAAGTCTACAGATTTATAACACTAAACTTAAGGGTTCAGTTCCCCTCGGTGGACACAGCAGATAGCCTGATGTGGCTTTGCTATGAAAAACACACCCACACATATATATTAAACAGGTGATAATAAATACTATGCTAACTCAAAAGTGGTTAAACAAAGAATCTAAGAAAAAATGGCTGATGGAAGGCAGTTATCTTTCTAGTGCCTAAAAGCAAAACAGGTAAAAAGAAAGAAGGAAGATTTGAAAAATTAAAAGGATGCTGTATTCAAGTTCTTTCAATGTGACATAAAAAATGAAGAGACTACCATTAGAATGAGTGAAGGAATTACTGCTGCTAAAGAAAAGATCAATGCAACAACTTCTTGTTGTGCTGTCTTAGAAAGTGAAGGAACTGTAGCTTCTCAATACAAACAATTGTAAAGATGAAGCTCATTACATGTATATTTAATTTGGGTGAATGAACTATGTGGCCAGAAATTGAATCAAAGGTTCAACAGTTTTTGGTTGAAATAAGTATATTACAGGTGTAGGCAATTAACTTTCTCAAAGATGAGAAGTTAAGGAAATTCATAAAAAGTTATTTACCAAATGACTGTCAATGTAAAAGTGCCAAATTGATGGGTCCAATATTCAGTTATGTGCAGGGTTTTATTGCACAAAGGTTTGGAAAATTTGTCACCAGTTTTAAATTAAGTTAGTATTAAAAGTCATCAGATCACTTGAAGGTATTTCAACAGTGGAAATATTTAGAATCTTGACTGAAAATGAATGAACCAATTGATGTGGAAAACCAACATCAGTGTAAATAAGAGACAAAGCATTGGCTTAGTACCTTGATAAGAATTCTTGGAACTCAAAACATTGTTTTATGTAGAATTTACGAGATTTAATAAATTGTCTCTTTATAAATATCTTTAGTTAGGTCTCATTTAGAATACTGTGTGGAGTTTTGGTCTCTTTATGTAACAAAGGATATTGTATTATTGGAAATGGTTCAGAAGGAGGGCTACTAGGATAATTCTGGGTATAGAAAGATTATTGTGTGAGGATAGGTTAAGATCTCTTAATTTATTTCTTGAAAATCAAAAGGTAAAATGTAATCTTTTTGATGTATACAAGGCTATCTGGGAGATTAATGGGAAAAGGCCTCTGATTTTTTGTGCTATATTCTGAAGATAAATGGACAAGAAGACACAAGATTAAGATTTGAAAAAAAAGACTAGGCTCCAGTTAAGAATTTTGTTTTTCTAATTGGGTGAGTATTTTATAGAATGAGTTTCTGTCAGTTGTCATGGAGACCAGCACTTTACAAAGTTTAAAAGGGAATCAATAAAATCATGAATTATGAATGGTGGGTTTAAGTTTTTACTTTTTCTCAAGAGTGGGTTTGTAAAGACAACCTTCAACAACCAAATGTTTTCATATTGTCCATATAATATGTTAGCATAAGTAATTAATAGATTGAATGCTGAGAATCTTATTTTAATAAAGAGCCATAACTCCAGAAAATAAGTAAGAAGCTAATACAGTTTGAAACAGATATTACTACAAAAATATATAAAACACAAAAATGAGTAATAATTACAGGTAACCATAGAGAGTTAGAATATATATAATTTTTATGGAACTGGATTGTTAAGAATTGTTTACCTGAAAAATTACCTTTTAGTAACTGTTTCTGTGTCGGAGGAGTTAAGTGACAATAGGTTTAGTCTGTGTTCTAATGCTTTTCTAGAATTTTGTTTTTCCTAGTCATTGGACATCTACTTTAAACATTCATAAGAAATAATTTATCATACAATCAACATTTGTTATATACTCAGTTGAACAGGACTTGTATTAAGCATTAAATCATTTTACCATCTATACAGAAAATATAAAACATTGAAACAAATATTTTTGGTTCTTCACAACCAAGTAACTTGAGGTCTTCATTAGCAGAACACTCATCACTGACTGATTATCAAATTTTATTGCTAGCTGTGAGAGGATGCTGCTGATTTACTAAAGGATTTAGATCATTTGGTGAGTTGGCCAAATAAATGGCAAATGGGTTTTAATTATGATAAATGCAAGATAATGGCCACATTTGGAATACTGTGCTCAGTCTCGGGCTCCTTACCATAGGAAAGACATTGCGTTGTTGAAAAGGGTTCAGAGAATGGTTACTAGAATGATGCCTGGGATGGAGGGGTTGTCATATGAGGAGAGGTTGAAATTTCTCAAATTGTTTTCTCTTGAAAAAAGAAGAGTTAGGGGGGATATGATTGAGGTGTTGGAGATTGTAAAGGGAATTGATAGTGTTGGTACATCATCTTTTTTCATATTTAACAGTGAGAACAGTAGGACTAGGGGATACAAATATAAATTTTGGCAGGGTAGGAGTCATCTTTAGCTAGGACAGTTTTATTTTTCTAACAGGGTAGTTTGCCTTTGGAATGGGTTACTTTTGGATGTTTAAGTGAGTTTAAGATAAAGCTTGATAAGCATATGAATGATAAGTGCTGGTTTTAAGGTTTAAAAAAAATTATTTATTAATAGTTTTAGTTTAGTTTAGAGGATGGAACAGCCAAAATGGACCAATATGTCCCAAAACGTTATGTTAAATTGACTGGTATCACCTGAAAAATTTGGGATCATCTCAAGTTAAAACGATTGCTAGACTTCCTAGAATCTTGTAGAATTGAGCAACCAAGTTAAATCAAGATAACTCTCCCTTAAATATTTGGTACATGTGTAAATGTTTTACTAATCATCAATTGATTAGTTCTGTTTGTGATTTTGTATCCTATGTGATTGTATAAATTATTAACTGGAGAATGTTCCACTGAAAACACATTTTTTAGTAATGTGGATATGTCTTTACATGTTGCTGTTACTCTTAAAAGATGTGAATCTTTCATTTAACATAGTTACATATGTTGGTACATAGCCCAGTCCTGTATGAAACTATTTTGTTTTGTAACTACAAAAGCTTTAGTTATTATGACATAGTTAAGTTGTATGTTTTATATGCATTCCTTTAGGATATTCGTTTTCTTTGTTTCTTTTAAGTGTTGGCAGTACATGCTTGAGTAAATTTCTATATTTTTAACTGGTTAAGCACCTCCTCTACATTTTGATTTTTTTTACTCTCCTGAAGGAAAACTAGGTTTGCATAAGATTAAACTGTTTACATCAAGTCTTATAATTTTGGTGTGTTTCTCATATAGAAAATTCCTATTAAGAGGGATTAAACTTTGTCTAACTGTTTGATGCTTAGTTGATTATATGAGTGCAGTTTACATCAGACTAAAATTGCAACATTGAAATAAAATAAGTATAGAAAATAAATTTGCAGTAATTTCTCCTCATGTAAAAAAACAAAAAAAAATGGAAGAATAAACTTTAGAGTTGAAATTTATTCAGTGAGTTTTATTTTTAAATTTCATACCTAAAATTGTTTAAAAATCAATTTTGATTTTGGGTCACATTCAGCATGTTCCTCGCGAAATCATTAGTGTTTGAGAATTTCCTGATTTTTTGAATTTTATTTCTGAGAATAATATTGTATTTTTTCCCTCTAGGAGAATTGTCATAACAGTTTAAAACAAATTAGTGCTAATTTGTTCTTGCTACTTTCATAAAAGTGAAGTTTTATTCATTTTTTGCCAGTCATTTTTGTAATTTTCTATCCTCATGGTGTGATGTGAATATCTATAGTCACAGGCTGATAATCTAAGAACATCATAAAAGTTCTTTTTCTGTTTGTTTCAACCTTTATTTGGCCTAAGTAACTACTTGGATAGGCTAAGAAAATCA
Source organism: Limulus polyphemus (assembly GCF_000517525.1). Taxonomy (NCBI): domain Eukaryota; kingdom Metazoa; phylum Arthropoda; class Merostomata; order Xiphosura; family Limulidae; genus Limulus; species Limulus polyphemus. The sequence goes on along the minus strand of NW_013668520.1, from coordinate 128,621 downwards.
CAAAGAATAAAAAAAAACAAATATATAAATGAACATAGAATAAGTCTAAAACTTTTTACATATGTTAAAAGAAACCTTCTGATTAACAATTTAAAAGCAAGTTGGCCTACTTATAATGTTTTGCATGGTAAAAAGTTATTCTTATTGCAAACCAGTTATTGTAAACCTGGCAAAACTCATGCTTTTTTTTTCAAATCAAAACAAAAAGATAATTTATAGTTTCATAAAATAAAAACTTTATATGAAAGTATTAAAAGAATTTTGTTATGGCAAAAAATCGGTAATTAAAATTTACAATAATATTGAGCATTTTTGTTTCTCAAAAATGTATCAAGTTAAATCTCTTCAAAATTTTAAAAATGTAAATTTGTACAAATATCACTTATGAAATTAGAATATTTTATTTACTGAAACTACAATATCTTTAGAAATTAATTCTAAGGTTTCAGATTATTGTGATCCTGTATTCTTTTTTTGGCAACGCAGCTTAGGTGCTTTGAAATGAAGCACTCATGTCTCAAAAATATAAAATATGCTTATTTTAAATTATCTGTACTTCTACAACAAAGTGTGAATTTAACATAATCACTAGATGTTATTGAACATCTGTATTAGTAATTAGAAATTTGTAATACCTAATAATAAAAAACAGTACATGGACCCATTGAACATCAACAATAGGTTGTGTATCAACACTAGTGAAGATGAGAATATATTAATGGAGAAAATTTAGTTAAAAATTACTTAACATTTATTGTGATCAAACAAGATTGACAAAAATTTAAAACATGGCAGAATTGGAAAAGGTAGATGCAGTTTTGAGATTACATACATAAGAAGTTTTTGTCAGTTTAAATTGATTTTTTTAACTTGTATTATTTTACAAATGTTAGTTTTTTTGTAAGTGATGTATAAAACATAAAATTAGCTTTAAAAGCTTCAAAATTGATTAATTCATGAACCTTTTAAAACAATTTAGGGATTACAAATAAAATTTATTACTGATGTGTTGATATTAAGACTTGAAAAATTTAAATTACACAAAATCTAATGATATTAGTTAATTAATTTCACAATTTTTTATGATTTGTCTACTAGAGTTGAGGCATTTAATACATATCTATGTTTTTGATATTAAAAAATTTTGTTAAAAATGTAAGCGAAATATCATGGAAGTTTATAAATTACTACATGTAAAATGTTGATGCTCTACATTTACTTTGTAAATGCAAACAAAAGTGTATAGAATAAAAATATTAGCTGAAGTAATGTGTTGAGAAATGCCAATTTTCTTATATACTTTTACGGCATGTATTGTGTAAAGCCAAATTTTATGTTGTTTTAAAATTGTTCTTCCATCTACAAAGACATAGTTGCTGAAACATTGTTTTTATTATCATTAAATTTTTTCATAAAAGGTATTTAATATTATTGATATATCCCTGTTTTGTTTGGAAACAATATGTATTGCAGTACTATTTTGGTGGATTAATATATTGAACTGCCATATTTTTCAACATTTTCATTGCATTAATTCCTGATACATGCCTACGACAAAGTATGATACCCAGAGTTCTTTGTATATGGAAAGAAACAATACAGAAGTTAGCTTAGATTCTTGCCCACAATATCTTGTGATACTTATCAGGATGCAGCCCTTGGTATAATATTATATTGCAATACAAAAATTTTGATGATACCTGTCTATTTTCAACAGTGTATTGTAACAGTGTTTAAAGTAACTGAAACTCCATGCATACATTTTGTAACAATTAAAATATTATATATTAAAATGAAACCTTTTTTGTACTTTAGAAGTGTGGAGCTAACTGTGTGAAATTCCAGAAATCAGACCTGAATAGTCGATTTAACAAAGCAGCTCTTGACAGACCTTACACAAGCCACCATTCCTGGGGGAATACATATGGACAACACAGAGCTCACTTAGAATTCAGTGAGAGCCAGTTCAAAGAATTAAAAAAACATGCAGAAAGGCATGAAATAATCTTTTCTGCTTCTGGGATGGACATGGTTAGTTTACAGTCTGGTGGTTGAAGGTATTAACATTCAAAACCTGATCTAGTAATTAAGGAATGAATGGTCCATTTTTGGTAGGCAGACAGTTTAGTGTATTTTAAACTTTGTGTTGAAGTCAAGTTAGAAGTTTTGTTGACAGTTTAAAATATGAAATATTGGTTTTGCGTGTAATGGATGATGGAATTGTAAACGTTTAGTTATTTTTGACAAAAAGAGCTTTCCCTTCCCTGTTTATTACTGTTCCTAGCCTTCCTGTTTCATGCTGCAAAATAGTTATAAAAGGAAATTACTCTATCACAGGTGGCGGTTTTCCCATTATGTGTAATAAATGGCATTTTTAAACAGTATTATATTACCACAAACTCGTACATAATTTCCATGACTTTAAAGACAAGATGTGAGAAAAAAAGCTATAAATTTGTTTGATACTTTTTAAGAAGCTTTCACTAAAGATCTAAAACTGTGCTAAAGATGGGCTTTCCAAAGAAAATAACATAATGTGAAAATGTACTGCAAGACAATAAATCACAGAAAAGGAAGAGATCCTGGTGCTACTTGTATTAAATAGGTCAGCAGGGATTTTAAGAAATGTGATAAAAGAGTAATTATGTTGTTTTCAGACTAATACGTATTAGTTACTCAATTCCTTAAAGAATCTATTACATTTGTATAGATACTATGATTAAATCAACTATTACTAAAATAATTGACTAATCAAAATTAGTTTCCAATTATTAGTGCCTTTGTTTATTTCAACAATTTACTATTCAAAATTATGATTATATCCATTGTCATGAAAATAATCATTATTCTAATTTTGATTATTCCAACTACTGAAGTATTCAAAATATTGCTATTATGCTTGCTTGTTCTTAAGCACAAAGCTACATAATGAGCTCTATGTGCCCTGCCCAATCTTAGCCTTAAAAGTTTTTCATTTCAAGTTAGTTCGTCTTTAGTGATTTGAGAGTCTCAGGTTCAACCCTCATTGGCACCAGACTTGTCCACTTGTCTATGTTATGACAAAACTGGTAAAATTAGCTGCTACTGTACCAATCTTGAACTTTCAACTGCTGACTAGAGGGAAAGCAACTGGTTGGCAACATGCCAGAAACTTTTTTAGTTTTTCTTTCTTTTTAAACTGCTAATTAGAGGAAAGACAACTGGCTAGTAGTAATTGCCACTAGCTTTTTTTATTGCTTGCATGCACCATGGTTTGAGGAATACTGTACTACTTGATGAATTTAATATTTGATACAAATATTTTAGACCTCTTACAATACGATATCTTACATCCTCTCGCAAAATGCTTTTATCGACTTAACTGTCCGTTATCAGTACACATTTTTGCTCGCCACTATCCTTGATGCTTCCACTTACTCTCACATATGTTAACTTGAGACATCTGCATACTAACTATTATAACTAGTGCCCTCTCTAATGTTGCAGCCCTTAATCACTTCTCAGTTGGCAGTCTTACAGTTCAGTTGTGTTTTCAGACTGATTTTCTTGGTTAATTGCCAATGTTTATAGTTTAAATTTTTGGCTGTGTATTTTATTTTATCAGCTGTAATATTTTTTTGAAATTTTTTCAGTTTTGAGACTTCTTTTTTTTTTCCTATCAACTCCATTCATCATATATGTGCAATTCAACATGGCTTCTACCTTGGTGGCTGTAACTACTACAGCTGATTTGTGTGCCACTTCAAAGGCATCTGAGCATGTTATTCAAAATCATATATGTGTGTGTGTATAATTACACATACACACAATTTGTTGTAGTTCTAATTCATGAAAAAGTTACTGAGATGCGTGGATGCAGAACATGTCAGTCAGTAACATTGCTTTTAGGGTCAAGATCAAAATAGAAATTTATAATAAGAGTCTGGTAGTCTGTTAGTGAGTTTCAGTTTTGAAAAAGCAGTTTCATTTTATTACAAAACATAAAATTCAGTAATAACAGTTTTAGTACATTCCAAAAAAGTGTATCCTTTTCTTACATTTTAAGGCAAAGCATACAATAAATAAGAATGTTAATAAAAATAAGAGCTATGTGAACTTCTCATTTTAATGTTTGTAAAGGAACAAATCTTGTTTTAGTTTCAATTTTTCTTAACTTTTCTAAAATATTTTGTAAAATTGTAGATGAAATGAATAGATAGATTTAGGTCATCCTGTGTTTCATAATTATTATTAGTGATGAATTTTGTCAAAATTATTCCAACAGTGACTGTTCATATCGCACATTTGTTTTTATTTTCCTATTAGGTGTGTGCATTGAAATGACCAAGTATTTTAATGCATGATATAATGTAAATAACATATACAAGATATAACTTTATATCATTATGAATCACATAGCATAATTTCATTTAAAGTTTTGTATGTTAATGTATTTCCTACCATAAAGTGCTTTGTAAATTTGCTGATATTTGTATTTTCTAATGCTCAGGTAACTTGTTCCAGTGGCATTCAATTCCATAAATATTATTAGTTTGTTTCAACAAATTTCATGCTAACTTTATTTTCTGTTGATACATTTACAAAGACTGTTGAAGGCTCTTCTAGACATTGATATGTATGAAATGTTATAAACATTTTTTGATGGAACTTTATGAAAGATAAATAAAATATTTTTTATGATTGTATACATAAGTAAGTGTCCTATCATCTATTCCTACATTAATTGTTATAATTTTGCATTGTGTACCTTTTTTGATTAAATTTGTTTATTTCAAAGAAGTTGAAAATAATATTGCATAGATTATGGACATATTTTTAAGGATTACGTAGCTGTTTATATATTCAACTCATGCCCAAAATAACATGTCCACAACTTTTGTAAAATGCTGGTATTATTGCTTGAGCTTAGATCAGTAAAGCCAATAATTCACAACAGAAGGATTCATACTGTAGAGAAAACAGTGCATTTTAAATATAACAGTTCAGGATGCTGTTTTTGATATAGTGACTACAGTGGATAAGGTTTTAAAGATAAGGCATTTCATATGATCAAAGCCAGCCTTAAGGCAAAGCAAGCAAGTCAGCTACTTAGGGTCACTCACTAGGTGAGACTTGCATAGTTATTGGTATGAGTAATTCTTAAAGATGAAGCTGCAAAACCTGTACATTTGACGTATTAATGAACATGCCATATCATTCTGTTTTAAGAGTTTCCAGCATATCTTTTTATTGCCAAATACTGTAAGGGGCCTGCACTTTTTATCTTGCCTACAGATCTGCAGGAGCTAAGGCTGGCATTGCATGTGATTCATATTTCTTGTATCATTTGGGTAGTTGATTATAACTGATAAAATTGCAGTTTTATTTTTCATTTACTTCCAAAAGAAGCTGATAGTAAAATCTTTTATATATCTGAAGAATGAATATTATGTTGTATTCCATGCTACTTGTTTGTATGTGTATTTAGTAAATAACATTTTTTAATTAACAAATTCTTGTGTTTTTAAATTTGATATATTTTCACATTTATTATTATTATTATATTTTTCAGGTTTCATTGAGGTTCTTGAACCAGTTAGGTGTTCCATTCTTTAAAATAGGTTCTGGTGATGCAAATAACTATTCTTTGATACAGGATGTTGCAAGATTTGGAAAACCTTTAATTGTATCCACAGGCATGCAATCCATAGACACAGTGCAGAAAGTATATTATTTGTTAAAACAGTTCAACATTAAACTTGGTTTTCTACACTGTGTTAGTGCTTACCCAGCTCCTCCTTCTGATATAAATCTTCGGGTTATCCAGGTGATATAATTTAGTCTGTTTTGAAACATTAATAGTGTTATCTCACTTAATTTAAACATCTTTATTGAAATAAATTGCCTTAGCTTTTTTAGATCACATATCAGTCATTAATTTTGTGGTTTATTGAAAATAGAAATGTACTCTTTAAGTGTTTGACATTCTGTGGTAAGTAGTACCATATTGACAAGGCATTCCTAGGGGAATTTCTGTAGACTTTGACAAAATGAGTTTTAAATGCTCTAAAGAAAACACTTTACTTACAAATAGAAACAAAACAGGTGATGTTCCTTAACTATGACCAGCTTTTCTATAATTCTGAGGCAATATCATACCTCTGCACACAGTTTAGCTAGCTTCCTTGTGTGTCTGCCAAATCGATTTACATGCCACTAGCCTTGAGACAATTCCCACCTACTTTCAAGTCAATTAAAACAAGTTGGCCAATTTACAAAAAAATTGTGCCAGCTAGACTTGAAGTTTGATTTCATAAAAGGTATTCATCAAAGTTAGTGGAACTAATGTCAAAAATAAAAATAATCAAAATTATCAGTGATTAAAAGCTCTAGTAAGAGATATTGGGAGGTACCCTACAAGGCATAAACATCAATTGTACCCAATGAGAAATCTCAAAATAGAGGAAATATCAACAAACTAATTACATAGGCCTGCAAATTTAAACTTCATAAAAGTTGTTTTGGTTTTAATAACAGGTTTTCCATAATTCAGATACACAGATTTCAAAAAAATATTAATTTTTTTCTATCATGTAAAGATTTTTTTTACAAACCGAGAGGAAAAAAAAAATTCTTACTTGGATCAAATTAGTATTTCGTTTACCACAATGAACATTTCTTACTATTATGTTAAGAAAAATGCAAACAAACTAAAAAAAAGGGAAGCATTGATGTCAATTGAATATGCATCCTCATTCATCCTGATTTTTTTGGTGAAATCTACGTCTTATAGTCTCAAAACTACATGTTGTGGTCTTTCTTTTATGTATTGCGTCTGGAGCATCTCGTTTCAATGACCAGCTGTCATCAGCAATCTTCCACCTTCCCCTGATACCTCCTCACCATTTTCCTGATGTCTTGATGAAACCTTTCCCCTTGTTCTTCACAGATGGCACCGAGAGTTTCAGGGTCAATATGTGAGTGTAAGAAATGAACTTTCAAGCTCATATTACAACCCAACCTTTTGAATTTATTGAGCATGTTATTGACAATATTTTCGTAACTTGTGCCCTTGTTGTTTCCTAAAAAATTGTCAATAACATCTTTAAATGCAATCCATGCTTCTTTTTTCAACTTTCCTCATTGTCCTTTCGAACTGTTCATTTTAAGTCAATTTCCTGATCAAAAATCCCTTCTTTAGGTTTCACTTCTGAAAGAGCTAAGGATTGCCAACGTAGATACTTGAAACAGTCGCGATCTTTGTCCAAGGCCTTTACAAACTGCTTCATCAAGCCCAGTTTTATGTGAAGTGGAGGCTATAGGACTTTCTTTGTGTTAACCAAACTTTCATGTTCAATGTTTTTCTATCCTGGTATCAGGCTGACTCTATGTGGCCATTGCTTCTTTATCCAGTGCTGATTTCATGCTCTGTTGTCCCATTCACTCAAAAAACATGGAAACTTTGTATAATGGGATTGTTGATCCAACAACATAAAATGACTTTTGTTTCCACAAAGTAGCTAACCATGTTATTTGTATTTTACCTTATTAAGAAGAAGTTTGAGATTTTTTGTATGTTTTCTTCAAATAAACTGAATGAGCAATATGAACAGATAGATACATATTTGTTACCATTGTGAAGGAGAACACTTTTAGTCTTCTTTTGGAGGAATCAATGAACAATTGCCACTCACTTGGTTCATAGACTACAGCTCCTAGTATTGGTATTAATTCAGCAATATTGTTGCAATAAACCAGTGAACCTTCTTGTGAAAAGTATGATAAAACTCTTTCTCATGATTTCTGTACCAGTAAAATGTCCCTGGAGAAAGTAAGTTCTTAGCCTGAAGTCTGGACCTCAAAATCAATGAAGAATCCTTTGGAAGGCCCAAATCTCTCACCAAATCATTAAGTTCACCTTGTGTGAAAAGTTGTGGTTCACCAGACATTTCAGGTTGAAACAATCCTTATCATCATTTCTATTGACATAAGATGAAACAGTATCAAGAGTCT
>NW_013668520.1:113751-120619 GCF_000517525.1 Limulus polyphemus | reverse complement strand
ATCTCTCACCAAATCATTAAGTTCACCTTGTGTGAAAGGTTGTGGTTCACCAGACATTTCAGGTTGAAAACAATCCTTATCATCATTTCTATTGACATAAGATGAAACAGTATCAAGAGTCTCTGGTGGAGTTAGGTACAGGTACATCAGGTCCATGAGCAACAGGTCTTATAGCAGATTGAAGGTTCGGATAAGAAATTTCCTTTTTTTATATCAAGTGTTGTAACTTTGCACATTACATGAGCAAAAATAACAGTCATCTCCATGGTTTCTAGGCCATTGGAATTCCAAAAAGCAAAGACTTTTTCTTACCTTTAGTCCATTGTTTCACCTCTTCGACACAAATAGTGAAAACTTTGGGTGGAGCCCATGATTTGTCTTGGTCCACAAGTTTTATTCCAAAATACATGTAACAGGCTTTTTTGATGAATTCTGTAATGTTTTGCCTTTGTTTCTTTACAACAAATTTACCACAACTATAACAGAATATTTTTGGGTCATTTACACAATCTCTTGTTGCCACAGCAATGAATAAATAATATTGAAAAGAAAAACATAATGTTAAAGTGCACGCACAAACAAATACTATCCAGAAATGTCACATGGGTTCTAAAATGATCAATAAGACTGTCACGTCACGATAGGTCTAGAGAAATCTATAACCAGTTGTTGTCAACATTTTAAGCATAACAAAATGTGACCCGATTTCAATGAAAATGGTTCACTTATGTAAAAATACACATGATGTTTTGTGAAAAATCTGTAAGTGATGGAGAAAAATGAATATTTTCAGTTTCAGCATACAGGAATTACTGTAGAACATGTAAATATTTCAAGACAATAAAACCATCACAGGCCTGTGTTATTAATAAAAACTTCTGATTACATAGATCAGAACCAAAAATTAACTTCTAAATTAATGAACATATTCTATATAACAAGTCAACTAGCAGTATATAATGTCATAAATCATTCCATCAAAAAACTGATGTCTTTATGCTGTGTAATATTTTCATTCTAAATTCAAAATTATTTCACAAAATTTTGATTGTTTGGAGATTTAAGTTAGTCCTAAGTCAGTATAAATCTTACATAAACATGACACCATTATAAAGTATATCCATTTGTATGCTTGATATTGTGTTATTAATATGCATTGTTGTTCAGTCTGAACAAAAGCAAGAATAAGGGTCAACAGTAACTGTCAGGGCTATTTACATCTATATATGAACGAATTGTAATGAAGGACACGTGTATCAGTTCTAAAGCACAATGTAATGTTGGTTCTAGTACTGGGAAGGTTGTCATACCTCAACAACCAATCTGGTCCAAAACACAAAGAAGTTTGGAAAGATAAGTCTTGTTACCTAGTCTTCTTGTTAGTAAATATTGATAACTATTTTTTGTAGTATCTGGTAGGGTATGGTTCTTCTCTAGTGAGCCTAGCAGAAAGATAGGCCATTCCTTCATTCATGAGAAAGAGAGGAGAATCATTGGATTCCAGTAAGACATTCATATGTCTAGATCCCACAGAAAATACTTTCTGACTGGAGTTGCTTGCACGTGAAACTAAACTAGAATCTGTACATTTTCTCTATCTAAACTGGTTTTAGATAGAGAAAATTTTCTCAGAAAGTTGTAGAACAGTACAATGTAGGCTAAGCACAATTTTAATTCTTCATCTGTTAAAACATGAAAATATTAACTTTAAAGTAACTTTTGATAAGTTCACAGAATTGGATCTCATGTTTCTCTATGATAGCCCACAATTACTAAAGGGTGATAAATCCTATATATTACTATTGTCAACTTACCCAATCAGTGCACCACACATTATCATATCTTGCAAAGAAATGGATATAGGATGCAGGATGGAAGGCATTTGGCTACCCTGCAAAGGGAAGAGATTTGAGAAAATAAAAAGTACAATAGCAGTTGGAAACTTATCCTAAAAAAGGACAAAAGACAGAAGCAGCCCATAAAGTGATGGATAGGCCCAAACTTCTAATCAGCTCTTGTTGAATTAAAATCTGCTTCTGTGGTGCCACAAGAACTTGGCTAGCTGCAGCAACCCTGACCAATGATATGTGCTATTGTAAATATGGAAAGCAACCCAAGTGATTCATGTTTTACTTAATTTTCTCCTTTTGTTTTTGTTTTTATATGAAGATGTAATGTAGAAATTTGTTTATTTTTTAGTTGCTTTAAACACAGACCTGAAATGGCATAGTGAAACCAGTAATTGAAGATTTTGGCTTTGTTCATACTAGCTGATTCTAAATTCTGGGCAATCTACAAGCTCAGAGAAGTGAGCATGTTATCCTTTGATATTTCTGTTCTGAACGAAGATAGTTTTTATTATTGCAATAATTTTTTATATCTGCATCTTGTCTCAAGTTAGTACAAGAATTTATTTTAATCTAAATCAGTTGTCTAAATGTATGTGCTTATTTTGAATTTAATTATGACTCGTCATTTAACCTGTACCTCAGTGTGATTGCTTTTCCATCTTTCTAGTTTCTTTGGACCAACAAGAAGCTTGACCATTAAAAAGGGTTATATTGTGAAAAAAAGGTTTTCTGAATGTTTGAAAGAAGTGTGGCAGTTAGAAATTGCCAGAGCTTTACCCTTTTATAACTAGACTATGAACGAATATTTTATTTAGGTATATTCAAATAATTTTTTAAAACTTTTATCCAAATGTTGAATATTTAGTGAGCATCCTTATGGGGTTACATATTGTAGTTGATATTGTGCAAGTTTATACTTGTCTGCTTATATTGCTATTACTTTAATTGGCATGCAAGCCAAGTTCAATTTTAGCAATGGTACAGTAATCCGCAGTTGTTGTTATGAGCAAGGGAATTTTCTCAAATCAGATATGGTATGAGCATAACCAGTGGGATAACTACAAGAGACCTCCCCCCCCCTACCCCACATAAACATAAAAAGAAATTGGGCCCCTACATTTATTTCTATATAATTGTAGTTATGATTCTGGCTGATGTAAAAAATCAAGATTGTGGGAAATGAACAGAGGTAAGGTTTTACCTGACTAAAATTCTGTATTACACAATTCTTCTGTTTCCTATCTAGTGAAGATATGATCCTGGTAAGTCAAATGTAATTTATTAACCAGCCAGGTTTAAACATTCAAGTGCTGAACAGTAAGTTGTTAAACTACCAACATCAAATGACCAATTGCATTTTGATGATAAATACTTTTTTGTTGTTTAATGTTAGGCAACTGTGTGCAGTCTGTTTATTTCACTGGTCCTTGTTTGATTTGTTATGTATAAAATATTTCCTGTTAATCTTCTCATTATATGTTGAATTTATAAGTTACATGTTGTAAATTAGTATACTTGAATAGCACTAGGGCAAGTTACTTTTTTTGTAACTTTCTCATTCTAATGTATTTGTCTATAATTTTTAGCCATGTTTTACTTACGTTTTCACCTTCTGGGGTTGTTTTTGTTTTTATATGAAGATGTAATATGGAAATTTGTATATTTTTCAGTCGCTTTAAAACTTTTTTGGAAAGTTAGAGTTGGGGGTTATTTATTTAAGTTACTTGTGATTTTACTGTGAGGTTTTGATGTGTCCCTGTATTTTTGGTGTGATTAATTTTTTCTTGTGTGTGTGTCAGTTTGTAATTTGTTTCTGTTTTATTACATATTATATTAATTAGGTTATGTTCAATTACACAAGTTTTTAACACTATGCTCTTGTCATGTTTATTGTTATATTGTAACAGAAAGGTTACACAACTGATGACTCAGTACATCATAATCTTTTAGATTTTAATTTTCTTGTGTATGGTTTTATGATATTGTGTATTGGGTCATCAAGAAATTAATGGTGCATATTGGAACACTTTCATTAACCACCCCCCCAAAAAACTTGCATCACGTATAATAGTTAAACAAACTGCCTAAACGTCACATTAATGTAGCCTGTATACTTGGCTGTGGTTTAGTATACTCTAATCCCTTATAGTGACGAGACACATATTCGCATTTAATGCTGTTTGAACACAAGAAGGGAAACAACGCCTCTGTAGCCACAAAGAGTATTCTCCAGATATGGCACCATCAGATTACCATATTTTTCATTTGCTGCAACACTATCTTAATGGGAAAACGTATGCAAATGTGGAAGGTGTTAAAGAGGACATCGACATGTTTTTTGCTTCAAATCCAATCAGGGCATTAACAACCTGATTGTAAGATGGAAAAGCATCATCGATAAGAATGGAGATTATTTCATTTAATAAATGTTTTGTTTTGATATACAAGTTGTTCGGGTTATTTCATCTAAAAAAAAGCTGCATTAATTTCTTGATGACCTAATACTTCAAGCCAGTTTATTACATAATACTAGTTTCATTAACTTAAAGTATTTTTTATATTTATTTGATATAGGTAGCTGACTTTCACTAAGAAGGTATTAATAATTTTATTACCTATTGTTACATACTGCATAAAATTTTATTTTTGTTGGAAACAAATTTTACTTTCTTAACTTCCAGCTTTTTTTAAAATTGCTTTTGTGCCCATGGGTGGGAAACTCAACATTTCGTGACATATAATTGTTGAAATACTTGATACATTTTCAAGAAACATTTTAAATAATGAGGCAATTTGTACTTGATATGCAATTTCACTGTAAATCAAATTAAGAATTATTATATAAATACTGAAGATATCATTATGTCCTATTCATTAATAAAATGTTTTTCCAGAGTTATCAGGAAAAGTTTCCAGATGTTGTCATTGGTTATTCAGGACATGAAACTGGGACTGACATCAGTATTGCAGCTGTTGCCTTAGGAGCTAAGGTAGTTTTCTTGAAGTTAGTAAGAAATATTTAAAAGAAAAAACAAATTATGGGTAATAATATGTATGGTCATTAATTCTGATTATGAATTAGTCACTGTTTTTTTTAATTACTGCTATTATTTGTACTGACTATTAATTAGTTTATATCCTATATTTGGGCTTTTATTCAGTTGCCATCTTCAAGGGAGTCTTGATGAGTGTGTTATAACATGAGCCAGGATTCAATCCTGGTTGTTAGAAAGGCACTCATTCCTCTGGTAAAGTTACATTATTTGTTGTAAAACTGTATGATTTATCATTTTCTTTGTGTTTATTGCTTTCATTATCCACAAAATTATTTTTTTTATGATGAAATATCATTATTTATAAGCATATTGGACAATAGATTTTATGTAGAAAATCTCTTGGCCAAAAAAAAACTTCATTCTCAACTTTTTGTGTGGCTCTTACAATTTGCTCTGTATATTACGAAGCTTATAAAGATAATCTATTATGTGTGTGTTAGCATCTATCCCCTAGAATTGGCTGGCTTTATTACTATAATTTTTTGTGGGTAATTGGAAACTATCTGATGGTGTATGTGGGCTATTTCGTTTTAGGTGTGTGCTTGCCATTTTACACTTAGCTGTTGGGACTTTCACGATGGGGGATGGTGGGCATCCCTCAACACCAACCACTACTGGTTTTCCCGAGGCTGACTTATTGGTAGTATTCTTCTTACACTGGCTCTTCATATGTCCTTGCTTTCCACAGTTCCAACAACCTTTCTGGGTAGCAGCCTATCCTGCTGTGGCATCATCCCTATGTTGAAGTTGCCGGCATTGAGCTCTCTTGTGCCCAGGTTTGTTACAGTGCCAGCAAAGTTCCTCAAACTTCTCTAAAAGGTGCCCTTTTCTGTCCTTGAATCCTGATGATTGTACCAACTTTGGTACTTCTGTGCTGGTGTTAACGTAGGATTCAAATTCAAGAGATCGGGTGGTGCAGTTGGGTAGGCCTTGTGTGCCATACTTTCCAAATCCTGTGCCAACTCTTGCAGGCTCTCCCCTTTAGCACAGACTCTAGTTTTAAACCTAGCCCTGTAGACTTTAGACTGATTTTGAGTTCCATACCTGAGTTCTAGAGCAACTACCAGTGTCCTATAGTTGTGCCTGTTGTCTGCTGACAACTGTCCAAGTATTTCCAGTGGTCGTCCCTTCAGGCTCGTTGCCAGGTACACTACTTTCTGCTCCTCTGTCCATCCATTCATTTCTGCCAATAGCTCAAATTGTGCTCTATATGCTTCCCATGGTGCCTTCCCATCGAATTCCTGTGGCTTCATTCGTACTAGATCACCCCTATTGCTGACACTCATGTCTGGAATGTGACTTCTGACAGGACTGAAGATGTCTGCATTAGGGTTTAGCTGCGGGGTCTGGAAGGGGCTTTCCGTTGTCTGAGGCTGATTAGGTCCATGGCTAATATATCCTCCTTGTGTAAAAGACATCCTTTAAGGTATTTAGTTCACTTTGAAATTTACTAAGCTTTTCCATTCATACTTCTTGTTTCCTTTCTTATTCCAGTTGCCACTGCTGTAGTCTCTCTTCTTGTTCATTTTCTTGCTCTTCCAACCACTGCTGTAGTCTCTCTTCTTGTTTCTTTTCTTTTTCCTCCAACAACTCTGTAATCTCTCTTCATGTTTATTTTGCTGTTCGAGCTGCCACTGTTGCAGGTTTTCTTGCAACTGCTTTTGTCTCTCTTCTTGTTTCTTTTGCTGTTCTTGTATTGCTGCCATCAAATCTGCTAAGCTGTAGTTTGATTTGCCACCTCTCTCTTTTCCATCTTCTTCTTTCCCATCCCACTCTCTAACACCAATTTGTTACTTCTCTGGTCGTTTGTTAATTTCCGGTATAAATTCTTCCTGAGAAACTTCAGCAATACAAGTCCTTTTTTAAATAAAAGTAGTTTATTCTTTCTCAATACAATTTTGCAATACACAGAATTTCCGCAGTCACTTTAACTTAAACACATGCTATAATTCACAATGATTC
>NW_013668520.1:96679-113741 GCF_000517525.1 Limulus polyphemus | reverse complement strand
TGTAGTGAAGTTGTGTTATGCCTCTTACATTGGTAAAAATATACACCAATTATACCTGCAAACATATGGGAGTATCAAGCAGAACTGATAAAAAAAATAAATTTTAATTTGTAAATTTTTTGTACCTAATAATTTACCCTGTTCAATATAGTTTGTTGAAGATGGAATATGTATATTCCAAAACGTTCAAGAATTAAATGTTTGTTACTGTTCACACACGTGTCAAGTGTTCATTGTTGCTACCGTTGTTCTGTTGTTCATCATTAAACTTCGATTCCCTTCCAGTGAATCTGTTGCTAGATGTAACACCTTTTCATACCTCAGATAAGAGACAGTTTATATTCATTTTCCTATACAATCATGATATTTTATCCCCAGTTTAAATTTATACCAAACGACTATGTGTAATAGTTTTTTCGAGGAAGAATAATTACACTACCAGACTAAATAATATGAAAAATAATTGAAATCATTTTTTTAAATTACAAAGATTCTGAATTACACATGTACATTATATATCTTAACAGTTGAAGTAAGTATATTAACATTATTGGGATAATAAGTACATCTGGCATGCTTAAAGTTCATAAATCAGATTGTCCTGTAAGACCAATAGCATCAAACATTTTCACATACTTTATCATATTTTATAGTACTTTCTTCAGATGTTGTGAAGTTATGATTAAAGACAAATTCAAGTTTTTCCCATTTGGTTCAGAATTTAATTTCTTTAATTAATGTGTATACACCAACTTTAATGTTGAGTTATTGTACATACACCATTATTCTCTTGGAATAATGTAAGTATGATTTATCTATGAGTACATACTTTTTTTTCTCACACTTAATTTTGTAAATTTTTAACCAAACATTTGTTTCTAGTGTTAAATTCTTCTCCTGTTAAAGAGTCATGTTTTATGTTTAACAGTAATAAATATTTCAGTTCTAAGCTTACACTTGGTGTTGCATGGCTAATTTAGTTTTAAGCTTTAATAGGAAATAATGGCTGAAGGAATATCTGATGCCTTTGAACAGTTAAACTATAGACTTTTCTTTGATGATAAAATTGTTATATTTCATTTGCAGAAGCATATGAATAATTATCTTAAATTTACAGTAGAACAGGAACATGATTCATGGTTGTGATTGGTAGGTTCTTTGGCACATGAATAGTGAAATAGTTTTGAAGTGTGTTTATCACAAATCAAAATTTTCTTGATTAATTGTTTACCAGTTCTGAAGACTTTGATACTTTTCTTGTACAAAACTATTTTTTGTAAAATAGGCCAATACTTAATAGATTACATCTTGATTACACTAAGTATCAATATAATTGCTGTAAGGTTTTTTTTAAACAAAGGTGATAGATGCTACACTTACCTTAATGTTAAACTCAAAGTTTTATGCAGGGTGTTAATTAATTGTTGAATAAGCAAACACTGTTGTGCAGTAATTAGAGCTATATTTGTATTTTAATAACTTTTGCTTGTTAAACTTCATAAATTCACATTAATTGGACTTTTGGCCTTTGTACAGAAATTTGTATATTTCAGATCCTTGAGCGCCATCTCACATTGGATAAAACATGGAAAGGTAGTGACCACTGTGCATCTCTTGATCCAGAGGAATTTCAGCAGTTAGTGTCTCAAGTTAGAAATGTTGAAACAGCCTTAGGTTCACATATTAAAATCGTGAGAGAGTCTGAAATTGCTTGCTACAGAAAGGTTAGTGGATTTTTATCTCCTCTAAATTGGTTCACTACATTTGTAAAACAGATAAAGCTTAATAGTAATGTTTAGAAACCCTTTTTTTGCTAAATGAACTAAGGTATGTACTTAACCACCAACATTTAGCAATCTAAGCAAAACTAGTTTAGTCAGAACAGGCATAAAGGAAAATATTAAGTGTTGCAAATAATAGCTGAATGTAGTAGTCTAGGTGACATTTTGGCCAACTGCCCTTTTTCAAAACTAACAAGAGACCATTAAAAGTTTTAAGAAATTAATCTTAAATTTAAAAGGAATGTTAAAACTGTTAACTTAAATATAGTACATTTAAATTTCAAAATATGGTAATACTTAAAGGTATTTAGCATAGGATGTATTATTGAAAAATTATAAAATGTTTACAGGGAACTGGAAAAAAACAAGACAAGGGTATTTAAAATTAAAAGAAGTGTTCATTCAGACTGTTGAAGTGGAAAATTATTAGTTAGCTGTTTTTTAATATTTATATTTAAAGTAAAGTATAAATATGAATATTAAGAACAGCTAACTAATAATTTTCCACCTCAACAGTCTGAATGAACACTTCCTTTAAAGTAAAGTATAAAAGACGTTTGTTCTGAACTATTTAAAGTAATTAAATTGTATACAATAGTTTTGAAAGGTTATGATAATCTGAAATTAATAATGTATAATCATTAGCAAGAAGTTTACCTCAAAAATGAATAAATCTAGTATTCAAAGTGTGGTAGGAGAAACTTTGTTTATGAGAAAAGAGAGTGAATAGTTTATGAGCTTTGGTCACAAAATCTTGTAATGTTGAAAAAATTATATTATACCTAATAAGCTGTAAGTAGCAAATATTTTAGCATAATTTATTTGGAATATTTGTATTTGAAATGTAAAATCTTTAACTTCAAACTTAAAAGTATCTGTTTTATTGAAAATTTTGAACTTGAATGATATTAATATGTATACCCAGATAATATGTAGTGAAAGAGATTTTCTACAGAGTGAGGCATGGTTGATAAATTTGTTTCATAGTTTCAAGAAAATCTTGAGAATTTGATAAAAGAATACCATCAATATATGTATAAGCTTGCAAGTGTGATTATATTCATGTTAAACTGATTTTTCTTTGAGCAATGGGATATGCCCACTGAATAACATGAGGTTGGACAAGTTATCTATTACAGAGAAGCTCTAAATTTCTCTTAATAACTGAGTTTGTGAGAATGAAATAAAGAGACTGGACACAATGTAAAATGCAAATGAGTTTATGTACTTTTGTTTGACAAATGGTTTCTTTTACTGGATCAGCTATTTGACTATCTGTTTTGAGATTGTATACCAGATAGTATAAATCTAATATTCCTTACTTAACTCTCTTTAGAAGGGCTCAGTCACTTCAACTGACATTGCAACCACCAAGTAAGCATGAAAGTATACCTACTATAATTTTTAATTCAGAATGTGTAGCTTCATGATACTTGACAAGCTTTTGTTCAGAAATGCCACTTACCTTTCTGCACTACTAAGAGCTATTATCTCGCATGCAACTTGCCATGGAGTTTCTTTGGCATGCCATAACCCTTGAACAAGCTCCCACCCCTACACATGTCTATGTGTATTGCACTAGTCTATGATGTAATCTTCATAATGCTGTAGCCCTCCACCAATAGGAGGGTGACATGACCTCCATGTGTAGTAATCTCTGTGAGCACTAGCAAATGATTATTGGTTCATTCTTTTCTTGGTACTGCTTGTGCTCAGATGTTTTTTCTTGTGCTTTTTGAGTTTCTAGTCACCTTACTCAACTGCCTTTATTTTTATAGAGCTACATTGCTTTTCTCCTTCTTGTACTTTTGTTCCATCCATCTGATTCAACTTTGTTTTCCCTAGCTACTACATATCCACTTTAGTCTAATTTCATGTATTCCATGTAACATACACATACAACGTATGTATATATGTGTGTGTGTGTGTATATATATATATATATAAATAAGTAAATAAGAGAAATTCCTGAGGCCCTGAAACTCCTTTTCAGGAATGTTTTTCAACTGACTCAGTAGTGACTTCAGGCACTTTGTCTGTTTATGGACCTTACTTAATAGAGCACATGCCTTCATGTGACAAGTCCTAGATTTCACTTTGTGATGAGATACTTTGTACATAATGGATAACATGAGCTGTGATGAACCATTGTGTACCAATGAGTTAATTGACGAGGTTTTCACTTATATGCATCAAGTGATTGGTACCCTTCTGCATACTTCTCCAGTTCAGGTCCTTAATCATTTTGTTTCTTTGCCTTTTGTGGAGCCTGCCTTACCTGTGGATGATTTTGGCGAACTATTCCACCCCATTTTTTGTTTCTGGCTCTTCTCTCCCTGATGAGGAACAAGTACTTCCTCCTTTTCAGTTTACTACACTTATGAATCGGGTATGTGATGTTCTGTCTTTTTTACCTGTATATCATAATATTTCTGTAATTGTTCCAATTTATATACCTTCTTCTGTTTCATCTCTGTGTTGTTCCACAGCTTTCTTGTTCTAATTCTTTTTTGTGACTCATTCTATAGCCCCAGCTCATGACCATTTTTATTTCTTGATCCATAATCTCTTGTGCCTTTTTATTCTGCCTAAGGTGCTCCTCTTTCTCTTTCTTTACATCTATCTGTTCATTTTTGTCTATTTTTACCCTACTCCTTTACTCTCTCTTTCCACCCTTCACTGAGGCTCTTCACTGCCACCCCAGTAGTTTTGAAGGAGACACCTAATTTTTTTTTACCCACTTTGGTTTCCATTTCTTCTTCTTCAATCTTTATTTTGGCCTGGTTTCTTTGTTTTTGAGATTTCCTGAGTTGGGTTTCCACATCCCTCTTGGTATCCACGGTACCTCTCTCTTGCATTTGGGGATTCTGGTTGCTCTGGGACCCCTGATTCCTTTTGGTCATGTGCACACGCATCCCCTTCAGTAGGTACTGGGGGATCATTGGAACATGTCATGCATTCACTTATCTGGCTTTGTGTCTCTGGCACCCTCTAAGTCTGACTGTCAAGGTGACTCAATCACTCCAACACATCTCGGGATATACTACTTCTTCCCTGGCTTAAATTGCATCATTCTACCGATGCCTCTCTTTCTGGTTGGTGGTAGTTCTCAACACCACCATTGTGTCTAGGGTCTGGTCTTCAGAACAGCATTCTCTGTATATCAACTTTCTAAAGATGATTGTGGCTTATCAGGCTTGCCCTCTTCTTCTGTCATGGTTGTCCATCATCTTGTAATGATCTACTTGAAGAACTCCACGGTCATCACTTCAATCAAAAACCAGGGAGGCACCTGCTTTTGGAACTTGTGCTTTCTCACTCTGGACTTCCTGTCTTGGACCTACACCTGTTGTATTCACATCATGAAATGTCATGTCTCTAGTGTTTATATCTTGTGATAGATCACTTCTTTCACCTTGAAGGGATCCATTTCATAGAGTGGTTTTTACATCCTTCAGACTTATGTTGGATTTGTTCCCATTTTGGAACTCCTCAGATAGATGTGTTTGTGACTCAGTTATTCGTTTTTCATGACAGTGTGTCATGCCTTGATCTTTAAATGTGGAATTTGTCTCATCACTTACATGATGTATGACATTTTCTGAGTAGTCCATTTTCTGTTTTTTTTCTTGTCAGTCTTCTACTTTCACCCTCCATCATAGTACATGGATCATCTACTACCACTCTCTTCAGTCAGGTGCCATCCTACTCCAAATCTTACTTTCTTTTTTACCCGGATTTACATTTAGGATTTGTCTTTTTCATCCAATGCAGGTTTGCATGGGACATTGTCCACAACCTTTTGCCTCTTGCCAGGCAATAATCCCTTTCTTTTGCCACCATTTGTCTGGTCCCTTCTCCCCTTCTGGGACAAACAAACAAACGTGTTAGAAATTCCACAGCAGTTGCATGCAAGGTAGTAGCTCTTAGTAGTGCAGAGAGTTATGTATATGAAATACATTTTTGGGTAAGCAAAAAAGTTAATACAATCGTTACAAGGCTTTGCACACAAAATATTAGATATTTGTGTAAATTTATTGAGTCAGACTCTGATTAATCTGAGTACATTATTTTTATACCAAGATTAAAGATATTTTTCATCTTACTTTTTTCTTCAGTAAAAATTATATTTTATCTGTTACTTTTTACACTCTAACTGTAAACACACTTGATAAATTTTTCCAACTTTGTAATATGTGTGCTGTGATTCTTTTACAGTAGGTGTTTGTGACTTGTTGGCGATAAATTCGAACAATAAACGGTCAGCACACAATCCACTTGTTTTAAAATAATAAATTCAAATCAAGTCTAACACTCTAAATAGTTTTTCTTTTCAAAAGTCCACAGGTTAGTTCAGTTACTTTAAAACCCAACTGACAAGAAGAATTCTTCCCCTCTATCTCTCTCACTATACAATCTGGGATAAATTCACTTACGTTACCCCATGGGTTACCACAGTTGTATCCAGAACTTCAAATAACTGTCTCCTTTTGTCAACGTCCACACAGATGGGTTCAATTACTTTAGAACACCCTTCGACAAGACAAATTATTCTTTTTATCTCTGTTTTTGTCTTTTTTGATGTCTGTCCTATGAAGAAACGTAACCATAATTTCTCGTAAGTATATTAAATATTCAATAACATCCTTTTTGTTTTTTAAAAATAATAATATTCTTCCTTTTAGCTATAAGTTGGTTGTTGTCAGTTGGGCTATCAGCTGTGTCCACCATAGGGAACTGTTGTAAGTCTGTAAACTTACTGTTGCCCCACTAAGGGGCTTAGCCATAAGCCCTTCAAGTAGTGGAGATACTTTTTTCATAAAAATATAGCTTTTTAAACTTGATAACACAAGGGCAATGAAAAAAAAATTGTTGGCAGCTTTGAAGCATTTACCATGTAAATAATCTAAATATTCAGTAACTTCCTTTTTATATATAAAATTGTTCATATTTGTTAATAGTGAATTTTTTAAGTTAACATGCCATGCATTTATATATTATATCCTTAAATCTGCTTACAAATCCTTTAAATAGGTTTAACTTTTCTTTCTTAAACCTATTATGATGAACGTTGAGTGTCTAACAAATTACTTGTTTTGTGCATTGCAGATAACTTTAGTACATTCGCAATATTTACCTTTTTCTCATCAGGTGTAAGATATTCTAAGGTATGATATCAAAGGTACCAGTGAATACATGGTTAACAGAAGAATAAATGTAAGGTGATAATTTTCATTTACAATAAGAGAATACATTAATGTTACTCCTGATTATGTATATATATATCACATTATTAACATCCAAGATTCTGCTGTTAATGACCCTCTTCCAAGAAAGCTAACAGTTGACTAAGTACTTAATTTTGCAAATGTTCAGTAATATCTGTTTTACAAGTATTTCTCGCTATAAATTCTAATTTAACTAGTTTAATACTTCTGTCAATAAGCGAAAGTACAAGTTAAACATTTTCCTTATGTTCATTAATATTTGTTGTTTTAAGTTTAACTAATGATAAGTAACAATTAACATCTGATTTCATCTAGGAAACAAATTATAAATAATCACATAACAAATTCAAAATTATAACAACTTTTGTACATACCACTTTTACAGCATTGTTTGTGAAAATACTCTTTGCATTTCAGCTTGGCAAAACACTGGTAGCTTCACAAAATTTACAGTGTGGAACAGTTCTCTCAGAAGACATGCTTGACATAAAAGTTTCTGAACCTAAGGGACTAAATGCAGACCAGTTCTATAATGTTATAGGCCATACTCTGATTCATGATAAGGAATATGATGACAGTATTTTTGAAGAAGATATTTCTTGAAATCATGTGCTATTATTAGAACTGAGCAGATAGTTAAGTGTTTCAACATAAAGCTTAGAAAAATTATACTTTGTAATTTTTTTCTCCATAGTGTTGCACAGAATATTATATATAATGAACTTTCCATATAGCTTTGCAGGGATGTTACCTTTTATGTGGTTTGTGCTTTCTGTTATTCTCAAGTTTAGTTATAATAAATAGATAGTGTTATGTTCCCAGTCAGAGTCTGGTGATTTATTACATAGCCATAGGATTTGGCTGAGTGATTAAATGTATAGTTTATGTAAATTAATGAAATAAATAGAAATATGATTTCCTGATAATATTTTTGCTTATTTTATAAAGAAATTTAAAGAAGACATTGAGAATTTTATCAAATTTATATAGATACTACCTTCCTTATGTATATTGGATGAAAAGAGTAACTAACTTAAGTTGTAAGTAATGAGCATTGTGATAAGAGCCTGGAATCAAAAGTGAATGTTAGCTTAATCCTATTCAGGAAAAAAGATAACCACATCTTCACTCTGAAGGGGATTTCACAATCAAAGGTGAAGTTTAAATGAAAGCAGAGGTACACATAGGGTTGTGATCTGTCACAATATTCACAACATATACATATTATTACAAATAATTACCACAAACATATTGCTGTCAAGCTAATGTAGTATATAATTTGGTCAGTGTTAACTATTTCAGACAGGTTATTAATTTAAAATTAAATGAGAATTAGCAGAATAAATACGTAAAGCGAGCCTGAATGTGCAAAAGGTTGAAAAACCCTGGTGCAGATCACATGACAAAATGATGTGACTATTGCATATCTTCAGCAGGATAATGTGCTTTTACACAAGTCTCGGGATAAATCTTGAGGCTTCTCAAGAATTTGTTGTTTCACTTCTGCAGCTTTATATTGCTATTTAGCTCTGATAAAAAAGTTTCAACTATGCTTTTCACTGTGCAAGGGGTTTCTTTCCCTATCATCCAGTAAAAGTCAAAGCAGTGAATGTCAGAGAAGTCCCAAGATTTATCTGAAATAAAATTGAATACTATATTCCTATAGTGTGTGCACTGCATGCATACATTTATATGTCAAGATTACCAAATTAGGTGACTGAAAGCAGTAGATCTAAACATGTTGTGAAAGCAGTTTTTGAGTACTAATAAAAGATAAGTGAATATGACATCACAGTAGGCTTGAGTTGCAATCTGAGGGTCAGAGGTTTGAATCCTGTTCCAGAACATATATGCCCTTTCAGCTGAGAGAGGGGAGGGCATTATAACATGACGGTAAATACAATTATTCATTGGTAAAGAATAGATCAAGTGGTAGTGGTCTTAGCTAGCTGCATTCCATCTTATCTGTCACTTCAAAATTAGGAACAGGTAGCACATATAGTCCTCGAGTAGCTTTGCACAAAATACAAAAGCAAAGAAACAAAATGACATCAGAAAACAAAGGATTTAATCATGGTATAATAAACAGTCTGTTTTAGTGGCTTTGAAACTATGTAGCTGCAATATAATATGAAAATTACAAAAAAGTTCCACACAGGGAATAAACACTGCTGCTACAGTGAATAGGTTAAATAATCAAACTATACATTATAGTTTTTTTTGTCTGTGTCTTGTATCCTCTCTCTTAATATGAATAATAGAATATTACTTATATGTGAAATAAATTAAATAGTTCTGTTATTCTCACATTTCCCTTGTGTTGCCATTTTTTTAAAGAAGTATAATAAAAACTGCCCTTGTCCAGTCTATAGGTCACTCTTTGCTTTTTCAAATCTATTACAG
Organism: Limulus polyphemus; assembly: GCF_000517525.1. NCBI lineage: Eukaryota > Metazoa > Arthropoda > Merostomata > Xiphosura > Limulidae > Limulus > Limulus polyphemus. The sequence continues at coordinate 104,329 of NW_013668520.1, read as the reverse complement.
TATCTGTGTAGTAGTTTTATGCCTTTTCCCCTGTTGCTTTTATCAATTCAGCTGGTATATCATCCATTTCTGGCACTTTCGTCTTTGTAATTTTCTTAACTGCATTAACAATCTCAGATATAAGAATCTCTTTTCAACTATAGCTCTTCTTATCTGACTTCTTTCTTCTCATGGTATTTTTTCCAACATTTTTTGAATTCTTCTCCTTTTTGTATTTCATAGAGGTTCTATATTTATTATTAATTACATATACTTTTGGTGAAAGCTATTTTCAAATCTTTTAGAAACCTAAACAAGACCTTTGACTTGTTCTTAATACTGTTTTCTTGTAACTCCTTGCATTTTTTATTAATGGAAACTTACCTATTTTTCTTGGTTTGTTTTGTGTTCTTTTATAGTTCTTGCACTTTTATCCCTTGCTTTAACATTCTATTGGAAAACTATTCTACAGATATATTGTACTTTTGTTTAGGTATATCATTTTGCACTTTCTGTTTTCTTGCCTATGCATAACTATTTTGATGTTCATTATTTATGGTGTTGCAGAAACTCTTTAAACCAAATTTTTATCTTTACCCTGTACCAATCTGACATATTCAGATCAAATCCGATCAGTAACTTAATCTTCAGTTTGATAATTGCTACTTTTTAAAAGCTCATGACCAGATTCACAGTCAGTGTGTAGGTATATTTTGTCAATCTAATATTCATTCTTCATTTATTCTGAATTGTGAATACTCAGTTTGGTTTTATCTTACTATCATGCAAAGCCAATGGATGTTGTTTAAAAAAAGTGTTAATTATCACTGTTTCATTATGCATACAGAAATCAATAAGTCATTCACTAACTTGATTGTGTATGCCAAGAATATGTTGGCCAATTACACATACTAAGCTTGTAGCATGCATTTAAAACATCTTTTGCTTTCCCATAATTTATATCTTGTATTTCCAAAATTTAAAAATTTCTACTGTTTCATGAGATATTTTTATTGTATCCTACATTACCTTGTGTATGCAGGACTGTTCAAAGATCATCACTTTGAGAAGGTATTTTGGATTCTCACAATTCTATTGTGTTGCATCAGCTACAGATAGAATGTGGATTGGGAGAGCAGTTTGGAGGAAATTAGTTTCTGTTCTAAGAGGGACAAAACCTGGGGCTTAAAAAAATACACCCTTCTAATGACATTTTTTCACTGATTCTTAATGATAAAAGAATATTTACCCATGTAGGGTAGATTGATGACAAGTAGATATTGTGGCACTTCAGTTGTATACTATACAATTGAACTGTATAGTATACTAATACTTCACTGGTTTGAATAATTACCAAGTATTCTATCAGTTACAAAACTTATAAGCTGAGGCCTGAAATAAACATTGTTGAAACGAGCAGTAAATTACTTCTACTGCAATAAAAATGTAGTAGTTTGATTTCCACTTGTTTCTCTACGAAGTAAAATTGGTGTTGTACTACATATAAATATGTCAACTATTTATCGTTACAGTTGTGGCAAGTTTGTTTGTAGTTAAGCACAAAGCTGCATGATGGGCTGTGTGTACTGTGCCCACCAGGGGTAGCAGAACCCAGTTTCTAGCATTATATGTCTGTAGACAGTTGTGGCAAGTCTGTTAGCATTATTACTGATCAACAAATCAAGATGAATTGCTTCAGTTATAAATTTTCATAAAATTGGTGGCTTTATAATGGTGATATTGTTAAATTATTAATCTTCTTTTCCCAATAATTTTTTATTTCATTTTTTTCAAAGTTTCATCAAGTGTTTTAAAGATCAAAAGTAACTCCTGACAAAGCATGCTTTGAGACCGCATAAATTAATAATTAATTTTTGATGTGTCTATTTTTAATGTGACAGATATTTTTACTAGGCAGATAATTAGTCAGTTTTCTTGATAATTTCAGTTGTAATTTAACTCAGTGATTACTTTGTGACAAACGTTAGCAAATTGTCCTTTTATTTATTGCTAATCTGTACTGATATTTCTCTGTTAAAAATGTGTAGGCTAACTACTATTGCTGCAAAATGTTGACTAAATATAGGAATGAAAGATCTGTTCTTACTGCTCTCTGGATAAAAAAAATTCCAAATTGATGATAATGTTGGTTTCCACATAAGATATGAGATTGCAAAGTTAACTTCTTATAAGATTTTGTACATCTAATTTCATTATAAAGAGTAAAACTATTGTCAAAATATGTGGATTCTCATATTTTATGTATTTTTCAAAACATATTAACTAGTTTTGTGCTTTAATCAGAGACTAGGGGATAAACTCTTACTTGACGTATGATGGATGTACTAAAATTATTTGAATACTGAAACACTGTTTATAAAAAAAAAAAAAAAAAGATATAGATGGGATTGAACCTGCAACATTCCACATATGAAGCATGTACTGTGTCATATGCTCCAAAGCCCAGAATTTTTTCATATATAATATTAAGTGTTATACTATATATATATCAGAAGAGTATATGTTTTTAAGTAGATAAATCCTTTAAATAATGCTGCTGTTGTTGTATTATGTAGTTGAACATGAAAGAAACAAAAACCTATTATTAAGCAGAATATGGAGTTGTATTTAGATTTAAAGAAGTGTAAAAACATGGAATGAGTATAAACAATTTTTTTTTTTAATAAACACCTTGTCCTTCTGGATAATCAACATCTTTAACTAAGATATTGATATTTTTTTCGTCAAACTCTTGATAAAGTGCCATTATAAAATAGTGTATTTTTGAAATTATGGTATCAAGAACTGTAAACATCAACTGTCTCATTTGCCATTACTTCACTATTTTTAAAATTATGGTATCAAGAAGTGTAAACATTAACTGTCTTTGTGTGCCCTTATTTTATTTATTTTTCTCTTTCCTTCCATTACAGTATCAAAACTTTTTTTCTTCTTACTCTCCAATTATGGAAATGCTGAAATATTTTATTTTCCTAACGGGTAAACTCATTCTTCACGTAAAAAGTATATTTAAACTTCGGGCATAATTGTTGATTATTAGGTGCCTGTACTGAGATAGGTGGAAATGTATAATAATTATAAAATAATGAAATTTTACGATTATGGTATCAAGAAGTGTAAAAAGTCAACTGTTGTCATGTCTTTTTTTTTCTGCATTTCTTGGGTGTGTATGTGTTTAAGTTCCATTTGATATTATTTTCTTTGTAACTGTTTTCATTTGCACATTATGTTAGCTGTAGAGCATAGCGAATGAATGAAATTGTGGCAGTGACTATTAAGGCTAATTGCTGTAGAATATTGGATTATATAATGGATAAACTCATCCTTTGCATAGGAAGTGTATTTAAACTTTAGGCCTAACTGTCAATTTTTAGGTGCCTGTTGGAATTTGTATTGAGATGTAATGGTCTTGCATTATTTATAAGCCGCGGAAAGGTAAAGAATTAACTTAATGTTTTCTTGCATGTTTGTTTATTTTAGTGAAGTAACTCTCTCTACATTTAATGATATAAACATCATACTTTTGCACTCGTATAAATGTAAAAGTACCACTGTACAATTAGCCAATAAGAATAATGGGTTTCCATGCGAGTTGGCCTTCAATACAAATTAATAAATGTAGATTATAAAATTTCAACTATTGCAAGAAAATATTGTTTCTAGCTCATTGAAGCTTTTATATTTATGTAATTAAAAGAACGTGTGTCAGACATTTCTCACACGTATTCATGTACGTGTGATGGCATCTTGGACTTTCCAGCAAGTTTTCAGACAGCTGTATAGTACAGCAATTTAGTTTGTCATAAACCAAGACATCTTAGGCAATACCACATGTGCTTATGCCAGTCCTTATCATGTACTAGTGAGGAGTAAGAAAAGAAGTCTGGTGTTGGTATGAAACATCTATATTTTTACCATTCCTAAAGGACTAGTGTAGCAGAAGCTATCATGAATCATCCAGAGAATGAAAACTACCCTGTCCTTTTGTTCAATGCCCCAGAATGAGATAAACTTAATGTTAACAAGACAGTACCAAACTGCACAAAAAGTTGAAGAACAATACCACAGTGAGTTCTTTGAAATTGGATCTTGCAATGTGCTTGTCACATACACCAGTTTTGCTAAACAACTTGATAGCTGTGAATCAGAAATTGCATAGGTTGCTATGGACATTGTTCAAATATTTCTCTGACAGAAAACAATACTTCAAGTCTCTTCAGCTTGATGTTGGTGTGAAGGCACTCAGGTTACATATAGAGCTCACATTTGGCTCATCCTGAAAGAATATTGAGAAATTCATTATATTTTTTGAAGTAAGATCCCAAGTCAATTCCAAAGTTTGTTGCCTTTAGCAGAATCAAGCTGCCATTGAAGTCACCAGTTACTCTAATTCAGCTGATCCTTTTCAACATAGGTGTAAGATACATGAGCGGGGAAGCAATCCCTCCAAGCTTGCAATACATACGGGCATTCGGGCAAAATTAGAAGCAAAAATATGGTGATTTGGGTAAATTTTTACCTTCATTCAGGAAAACCTGGTAACAGGAGTTTCTTATTCATAACCTTTTTAAGGCAAAACTTGTACAGCCCCCCCCCCCTACCCCTGAAAAATCACCCATATTTCTATGCTTGTCAAAACAAAAACTATAGTTTTTGAAGACTTCATAACAAATTTGTAGTTTCCCAACATTCATGTTCTCTACAACAAGATAGAGGAGTATTCAAGTTAAGTAGTGCTTTGGGCTATCTACAAATATTGTAAAGATTAACAGCTTTATAAGCACAAATTAAGTAATGAAGAACAAACACAAATTTACAAAATTATGAAGATTATTACCCCGTGCATCATTTAAATCCTATACATTTGGATTATATAGACATAGTTAGATGGCAAAAGACCTGTACAGCTATATCCAAAAAAGAAAATGAATCATGAAAAGAAACTTGCATCTCTAACCAATAAAAGTGGTTTCATTTGACCCAAAGTTTAAACTAGTTGTTTTACCTAACACTGATAAAAATTTATCAAGGAACCATTTATCAGAAACCTACTACATGTATTGGATTTGGGGTTGAATTTTGCAGGCTCTCATAACAAAGTGAACTCTAATGAAATTCCTTCAAAATAGAAGCAGACATTCATAACTTAGATGTCATCACTCAATCCAATATTAGATGGGAAACGTATAAAATATTGAACAATAATCACAAACCAAAAATAACTTAAAAAATTAACTTGAAGCTCCAAAATCTATACAAGAAAATGAAGATCTTGTTGTAACAAAAGCAGACAAAGGTGGGAAAATTGTTATTCTTGACAAAAAATAATATAATTATGAAGCACTTAAATTAGTCTGAGGGTATATACACAAAACTAAAAAAAGTGACCTTACAAAACAGAACACACAAGAAGTAAAAACTACTATAAAGAGCATTAAGTGCTTATCTAAAGATAAAAAGATAACTTCCAAGATTTTACTGTTTACCCAAATTGCACAAAGAAGGGATACCTTTTAGACCCATCGTTGCATGCAGCAACATTCCAACTTACTCCTTAGCCAAATACTTCACCAAAAGACTGTAATTTCTACAAGTACAATGTAAAGAACTTAAAAGATTTTTGTTTAAAGGATAAAAAACATCACGAAAGTTCCATTAACTGGTTCTCTAGATGTTTTATCAAAAAATCTTGATGAGGCAAGCACACCTCCAGCAGACAAAGAAATTATTATCCTGTTAAAATTATGTCTTAACATCTATTTTCAATTCAACAATGAACATCACCAACAGAATAAAGGACTCAGCATAGGAAGTCCTCTGTCACCTCTTATGTGTGGCATTTTCATGGATGAATTTGAGAACAAATTGTTCAATCAAATACTACTAAAACCATATTTCTACCCACTCTATGTGGATAACACTGTTATACCAAAAGACAACTGCTGGTTAACCCTATCACCCCGGGTATCCTTTACTGCACTTGACACAAGGTTTTAGTGTCTTACATTCAAAATTATATTAAACTACTTTTTGTTTATGTTATACTAATTAATATAGTATAAAAGCTTAGTTAATAATCCATATTTTATTAGCTTACAAGTTTTAAGTTCTTAATTCCACAAGGTAATATTAAAAAAAAAACACCTAGTGTGACACATTTTCTTAAGGCATCTTCTCTTCTATATTTTATCTACCATCCCTTCAAAAATTATGAAATTACACGTAAATTACTCAGTATAAAATTTTTATAGCTTTCAATTTTGTTTGGTTACAGGGCTATTGAATAGAAAATCAGACTCCTCATGCCACATCCTCTCTTTCAGGATTTGTTAATAGTTCTCTCTTGCGTTAAATTATATATTACCTATCACCAATAGCAAGCCAAGGTTTTCGTCTATCAAATGCCGTATCATATAACGTTGTGTTCTGAACAGATAATCGTCAGTTTCACTCTGAGTACAAACTTCATTCACATGGGATAGCTAATGACTAGCTTGGATGAACTGTAATGGCTCTTGTCCATAGTTAGATAGACGAAAAAATTTTGAGAGTTGGGGAAAATTGTCTACTTTTAGCATGTTATTAGTCTATGTTCTTTGGTGTTTTATGTAATTAAATAAAAATCATTTAGTGCTTTACTACCATTAGTATAAAAAGAAGTAGGGTTAAGTTTCATTGACAATTGACAGCAAGAAAAAAGAAATTGGGTAAGTACCTTTTTTTTCATGTTTTTTTTTGTTTTGTAATAATTTAATGAAAGCCTAAAAAAATAAAGTTGTTTTAATCAGAGCCACAGTTTCATAAACTATGAATCGGGTGTAGCTTGATGAAAAGTAACGTCTTATTATAGCAGACTTTTTAAATCTATTATGATTATGTTATTTGATGTCTAAATACATACATATGTATTTGTGTCATTCTATTATTCTCATTTTAAAGCATATTAAAAAAATTCTAAGTGTGACTTGAAGTGAATAAATATAATTCTTGATACAGAACTGTCCTGTTGCCTTATCAAAAAATATGGGCAGTAGGTAATAATTTTCCCAGGTATAAATCAGATGTCTTCTTATTTATTACCACACTTATAGCAGTGAAAGGATATATTAAACCTCAGATGTAAATTTAAACATTATGATGCCAAGAAACATTCTTTTATATAAAATTATTTTGATATAAAATGACAAGTTTCCATATATTCATTATGGTCATGATTAGATATTAATTTATTTACACTAATAAAAAGTACACCATCCACACACTGTAGTGGATTTTTTCTTTAAAGGACGCCATTGCTCTTTCTCTTCTTCAGATAAATCTTTAATAGGAAGTCTTCCTTGGTTAGACTCAGACAAAATGGACATTGATCCTACAATACGAAACCACATATCAGTGTTGTTCCAGCTGAATATAATATATCTCAGTACAATTAGTAAGAAGAGACAAAGAAAAAGGATCAACTACAACATATTTTATTGATCCAAACACATATTTGCGTTTTAAGTAGAAAAATAGTAAGTGTTTAAGGAAAAACTTACAATGTTACTTTATGTTTTAAGACAAGATAAAATGATGTAACTTTGGGCATGAATAAACTAAAAAAACAAACATGGAATACTGACACAAAAAAATTCGGTGACGAGGAACCCA
>NW_013668520.1:91173-96162 GCF_000517525.1 Limulus polyphemus | reverse complement strand
AATATTTATTAAAAACTAATAAAAGATGTATTTTTATATTAATTCAAAGAGATACATGTATTGCTTATTTTATTTATTCTTGAATATTATAAATAGCACATAGTATAAATCTACAAAATAAGTAGTTTTAGATACATTTCAGCCACATTTTGTGCAAATTAGCAGGTAAAACAACTGAAAAATTAAAGATATATACCTATGTGTGAAATGGTTTAACTTTATGAAAAGACATTTAAGGTTCCATTAGGTGTCTAAGTGCAAATCTGATAACATATAGCCACCTATCAGATTAAATACAAATTTAGGTAAGACTACAATAAATATTAGGCCAGAGGCTACATATAACATTACATCAGATTACCTAATACACATTGAAATTATGACCAAAAATATCAATAACAGTAGGGATACACAACTAACATACCAATGCATTCTAACTGGTATTAGTAAGAATGGTATATTACACTACCTATATTCACAAGTTGCATAATTTGTAGTTCTGATCTATGTAGGAAGCTTCCTTTGATCAGAAGTTAATGATAATCAGATCTGAATCCACATTATACTAAATAAATTATAGATACAAAAAGGAGGATATGCAAACAGAATAAGGAATAATATTAGTCATTGACAGAGACAGAAAATCCCGCCTTTAAATTTCTTTATCACGTTCAATAGACCAACCACTTAAGACTGGTAAAATATAATAGTGGACACTTGGCAGCACTTAGCAACGTAGGAGAATATTCCATTCTCATAAGCATGGAAAAATAAAGCAAGAGAATTAATTTAGTTGGCCAAGATATTGTTGAAGGAAGACACTGAAGGTTGGTGTAGGAGACAGACAAAGAGGTGATCATACCTAAAAAGACAAGAGCAAAGAGAAATCATGCATGAGCAGACAGAGAGGGAAAACAATTAGAGGTTCCTGACTTTATTGAGCACATAAACCTACATGTATTGGTCCATATTCATTGTGTGCTCACCTCAACTCTACTGTGTATACTCCAGCTGAAGGAAAGAGCACAGTCATTTAGTGTGTGGTCACAGACCAGAATAATAGTTGAAGAAAGTAGCAAAATATTTAATATGATGTTAGCCAAATGTCTGTTAGAGGATAGAATGGCCAACCTGTAGGGAGAACATGGCATGTAAAATCCCAAAATTTTATTACTCCCAAGCATGAGATGCCAGCAAAGAAGTGAGAAATGTTACTATGCCCATAATAGAAGGTCTAATGATGTAAGACATCTTGTATCAGAAAGAGTGCCACCTTCACTGCTGATAAACATCACCCCCAAGTACTTAACCAAATGTATTACAGAAGGTTAAGTATGTTATATTAAAATGATTATGAATAAATAAGTCAGAAAGTCATTTGATAACCATAGCCAATATAAAGTTGTGGTGGAATAGCATCTATTAGAAATACATTTTGGTATTACTTGGCATTTCATATGTAGTGTGATGCCATTGAAAACTGATCACTTTTGGGAAGGGTAGATAACAGCCCTTTCTGATGCAAAATATTCATACATTCAGATCATAAGGATGTGTTTGGTTTTGAGGAATTAGAATTTCCAAGACAATTTCCAATAACAAATATATATCCCTTAAACTTAAAGGCATTGGAAAATGAAGGAACATCGATAATTTTGGGTCCATCAATAGAGAGACTGGCAAAAGGGCATTTTTAAATAGGTGAGAATCTTCCAACACAAAAGTCCATGGCAGAAGGTATCTGTGTACCCAAGGCAACATAATCAAGAAGGATCTACATCTGTAAGAGACACAAGTTGTTTCCACAATGGAAGAAGCCATCTGTGTATCCAAGGCAACATAATAAAGAAGGATTTATCTCTATAAAAGTGGCACAAGTTGCTTCAATGATGTAACCAGCAAAGGAGCACCAACTTTATAAAACTATATGAACAATACCTAAGTTGGGAAAAAATAGCAGTACTTAGTGACACTCAGTAAAACTGAACAAATCTCATGCTATTTTCTACTGACCATTAGGAAAAAAAAACAATCCAAAAATAGAATGTGACAGGTCATGAAACGTTTTCAAAGGCAGCTGTGGGAGGAAAGCACATTTGTTATGTAGCAAGGACTGGTATTTAGTGTGATCATCTCAACAACTGAAGAGACAGTGGCTGCAGGAGGAGGACATTTGAGCTAAACATATATATATTGGTATTGTATAGCTATTGCTAACCTCAACTGAACTGTGGAATAGATTCTACCTGCAGGAAGAGGGCACTTTATTAAGCAGTATTGGTCCATATTCATTGTGTGCTCACCTCAACTCTACTGTGTATACTCCAGCTGAAGGAAAGAGCACAGTCATTTAGTGTGTGGTCACCTCAACTCTACTGGACAGACTCAGGCTGCAGGAGGAGGGCATGAGTAATTTATATGAGGGGTAACATGTACTACATTAACAGTGTCACCACTGTCCCACTTCACACCGTATTGGTACTACTTGTTCTATCCCCAGCAATTAAGTTTCAATTGGTGAGGGTTCTCCATGGTCCACCAGCTCAATGGCTAGGAATTGGTAAGTATCAAAGGTCTCCCAGACTCCATTCAATGAAGGGGGAGGAGAAATCATGTAGGGAAGACCCAGAGAAGGTGCCTGGATCCCATAAGTTCTTTAGTCAGGAAAGATCTTTTACTACAACCAATGCAAAAACCATCAGGATGTTAATAGCCAGAAGGTATAAAAAATGAAATGTGTGGAGAGCCTACATGACTGTCTGGAACAGCTTGACCAAAATCCATCAAAGAAGATATGTAAAAGAACAAAAAAGATGACAAATTAAATTAAAAGAAAAGAGAAATTCTCTGCAAGCATCCCCATTCTGAGACCCATTCCATAAGGGAATAAGAAAATGGGTACATGAAAAATGGTGGGTTCCAGGATGGTGACAGATGAAGGTAAGGACTTCTAAGGGGTCAGGTTCATGATGAGGCACACTGAGGAGTCAAGCCGAGTGCTTAATGAAGAAATGAAACAAAATGGAGAGGACAGGGGAAGAAACACCTCTTGGTATCAGGAAAGGGGAATGGCCAAGGACAGGGCCACCTGCCAACTAGGAAAGGTTAAGACTGAGAATCCATCAACAAACAGTCATGTAAGAAAGTCAAAAAGGTGGTGCACAGAATTACTGCAAGGAGGAAAGAGATTGGGGAAGGACAAATGACAAAAGACACGTCAAGGATGGAAATAGACAAATACAGTAGAATGATAAAAATGTGAAAAGAATAATTCCACATTAGTGAAAAGTTCAGCCTAATACGTGACAGACTGGGCAACTTCCATCCGTGAGGATGGAGGGAGGATATCCCTCTATGAGGAAGGGGTAAGTTTGAGAGTGAGAAGCAAAAGAAAAGGAATAATGGGAATATGAAGGGGGGTGTCCAAATATCAAGCAGACCAAGATGATCAAAGAGGTACCAACAATAAAGCTTAAGAGGAGAATTGTGTGTAAGTCTGAGGCCCAGAAGGAGAAAATAAGTAGGGGATTAGTCATAAAGAAAGAAATAAAACCAGGCCAGGCTGTGAAATTGACAGTCTGAGCTTAAGAATGAAGGATAGAGGACCATAAGAGAGGATGCCTAGAGTTGAGAAGGGATTTAACCAACCAAGAGTAAACCCCATGGAAGATCAGGGGGTGCAGAGACTATTATGTTGATAGAATATTAACTGGCTAAGAGAGGTGGTCCACCACCAAGATTAAAACTCGTGGCAGATGATGTAAACAAGCTCAGAAGTGTGTGGTTAATGCCCCCCTCCCCCCAAAAAAAGGCCATGGAATATGAGCCACAAGGATAGTTGAAGCAAGGAAACACTATGGAATAGGCTGAGTAGAACAAGAACAAGTAAACCATAAGTAGGGGCAGGAATGGGAATATACACAACAAAGAGCAAGAAGATCGAGCATGTTGATGTGGAGTGAACTCTTGTCCAGCATCCAAACATTAGAAATCCTGCCCGCATCAAAAAGTGTACTTCAATCAGAAAGAGTGAGACATCTAGATGAGACTGGATGGTGCATTTGGTGACAGTAACCTCTGAAGTTTCTTGCCATACTCTTTTGAGATCTGTGGAAGCTTTCTTCCTATCTCTTCTCTTCTGCCACTCCACACAGCCAATCTTTCTATATCTTAGCAACCAGCAGCTCACAGTAGACTGGTTAAATTGAATTATTCTAGCAGTCTGTCTCATCGAAAGTCCCTCTTTGCTCATAGACACAAGGACTGCTGCAAGTTGTAGCACATAGGCTTCTAAACCGACTATCACTATAGTAAGAACCTCTATTTATAGCAAAAAATGGCTGATGCAATCAATACCCAAACAGCCTATGAAACTGCCGATATAATAATCAGACACTATTGCATCATCCATGAAACGCATTTCTGAACAAACGTGCAAACAAAAATTGGGTGATGGAATAATATTTTCCACCACTGCATTTCCACAAAATCCACATAATCTCACTGAAATTTAAACATTTGATATTAACCTTAAATATTATCCTATTTGTATTTATACATATGAAATAATACAGTTATTCAATTATTATCAAAAAAAAAGGAGGAACAACTTCATCATGATGTTTTATTGGTATTAAGATAATTTCCTAGGAAGTTATTTGAAATTAGAAAGGATATCAAAACATCATTCCAAACTTTCTCCTAAAGGTATTTGAAATTCTGAATGATTTTTTGTTATCCAATTAAAGGCAAAAACAATGATTAACATTCTCCTAGTTCATTCACTTGTGTGGATCCATTACCCACACAGTCTGTCACCACTGATTCTGGTATCTATGCCAGCCCAAATTTTGCATATTCTGGGATAACTCCTATATATATACACACACAATGAGTGGTAACAAGTAAATAGACACCTAATTTTTCGTCATTTAACTGATTTATGCTAACTAATTTGTGTTCACAGAGCACTATGTAAATGAAAATGGA
>NW_013668520.1:72519-91163 GCF_000517525.1 Limulus polyphemus | reverse complement strand
TCAACCAGATGGTGGAATAAGTGAGCGGCAGATTTCGCAGAATTAGGGAATCCCACTTTCGACAGTTAACAGAATCATCGTGCAGTTCAGGAAACACGGCAAGGAAACAACTGAGCAGCGTCCAGGTCGTCCTGGTCCATCACAGAGGACAAAAAGGGCTGTCAAGAGGAGCATTGAAATGGATCCCAGATTAACGACTGCAGAAGTGGCCAAAGTTGGTGGGATGAGCCCGAAATCTGTTCAATGGATTCTCCACAGATTGGGTTATCGTTGCAGAGCAGCTAGACAGAAGCCCTTATTAAGACCTGCCAACATAGTCAGACGAAAGAAGTGGGCAAGTGATGTGATAACCAAGCCTCTGGACTTTTGGAAGACCACTAATCAGTGGAAGGATATGGATCTGGAGAATGCCTCACCAAGAATTTTGGCTCAACAGATTGCAGCCAACTGTGAAGCATGGTGGTTTCAGCGTGATGGTTTGGGGAGCTGTTTGGGTTGGTGATAAATTTTGCGAAATACGTCGAAATATTGGAGGAAGGACTCTTGCCACTTTATTCCTCGGGTTTCGTGGACAAGAACACAACGTTGTTCCAGGAAGATGAAGCACCGTGTCACACTGCTAGAAACACTCAAAAGTGGCAGGAAGAAAATGGTATCCAGAAGTCACCCTGGCTGAGCCAATCTCCTGACATGAACCCCATCGAAAACCTCTGGGCCATACTCAACCGGCAAGTCAAGAAACAACCAAAAAACCAACTTGCAAGAGCGATCTACTCCAAGTTTTGAAGCAAGAGTGGGTGAAAATCCCACAATTTAAAATTGATGAGATGATTCTCACAATGCCCCAAAGGATCAACGAACTCCACGAAGCGAAAGGAAGATCTACTAGATATTAATTAAATTATAAATATATCAATTCATATGAATATGACTGAAAAATTTCATTTTTTCTGAAAAGGTGGTGTCTATTTACTTGTGACCATGCTGTGTGTGTGTGTACATATATATATATGTATATATATGGAATATCACACAAATAAAGCATTATAAAATGAATAAAACACATTTAATTACAATGAGTAGTGATTTCAAGTTATTTTCTCTAAAGAAAGACTGCATTTTAACTTTGCAAAATCTGGTTAAGAAGCCCACCTATTTCTAGAGAGACAGGAACAACATGATTCTGCCTGCTAATCAGTGGCACTTTCCTGTGTTCAGGAGTAGCTAGGAAATCAGTCAAAGCTGAAAATTTGAGCAGTTTCTCACAGGTCATGACTTCTTCAATAACTTGACAATTTAATGAAGATTTCCACATCCAGTTGCAGATATATTGAAGATCTTGCTTCAGTTGAAGACCACCTGCAACACTTTAGAAAATACTTATTACATTATGAGAGTGAGTTGTAAGCAGTATAACATTTGATGAAGTCTTTGATATTCTTGCAAAAGGTGCATTTACACTTTTGAATAACAAAAATTTTCCACTTCTCCCAAGTCAGCAAAGGGTAATAACTCGGAGACATTCTAATGTTACACAACAGGCAAAATTTTAAACTACATTATGAAGAATGCAAGAAACGAAACTACAAATTCCTGGTCCTGTATAATATCAACATTTCAAATTTATCTGTTTTAGAAAAATTACATAAAAATGAGATCTTACATGTTTCAGAACAATGATTTAAATACAAGATAAATTGACAGTTTCAATGGAAAAAAAAAACTTACTATAGAAAAGTGATCTTGTTTGTTACAGAAAACATTATTATTTCAATCTGTGAACAACCACAAATAATACTACCATTCTGAAGTTCATTCATTGATGTATGAATGTACTATATCTTAAAATTCATCAAACCAAAAATGCTAATGTCACTAAGAATTTTGAGTGGATTTTAGTGAAAAAATAAAGTAGCATCTATTGCCAAGTTTAGTAAATTGTTCACAACAGGTTAAAAGAGCATGTAATGAGGTTAGATAAATATTTACACTGCATGCATGTTTGACATAATTTTCAACAATGTATTCTCTATTTTGTAATGAAATATCCTAAAGAAAGATGAGCAAAAATTCTACTATGCCTGTAGATTGTGAGAATCAGACTATATAACACAAAATTTGACAAGTTCAGGCATTAGTGAAAGAACTGGAGAATGTCAGAATATACTAACTGGAGTTAGATTCAGCTGTGTAATAAGGTAATTAATGAAACTGTTCCACTGTATGATAAAAATTATTCTAACTAAATTTTTCAGTTGAAAAAAGGAAACATTTTATAGATATGATTTTTGTTATAGAATATAACTATATAAAAGAACTGTTAAATGAAGAGTTTAATATACATTGAAATAACCCTCGTTTTCTACATCAAATAAAGTAAACAACTAATCTCTTGTTGTGAACATTTACATACATTTTAAAGATACAGTTTTTGGAATTATAAATGCAATTTTACATGACTATAAAATTGATAAAACCTGATAATTAATCAATCATTACCATGCAAACCTAGATGATGTTAGATTAAATTTAAATATATGTTTACAAAATCATAAGTTTTAAGTATACACATGCTTGAGGACATGATGTATCAAATGATTCTGCTAAATAAATGCATCATAGTAGTTAATACTAGCAAATATACTACAAATGGAGTATTTGAGATTAAATATAATAATAGAAGTGAAAGTTTATGAATCTAATAATAAAATCTTAGTTGTTATTACCATACACAAAGTATGTAAGCAATAAATTTCTAATTTATAAGATAATAACATATAAAAACTATTTCACATTCATTTACCATTATGCAAAATTACAAAACTAGTAATATGTCTGATGTATGTGTCATATAGTATAATTGCTTCAAATTCCACCACGAGCATTAAAACCTCAAACTATGAGTGAGTAGGTTTTGTAATGTTTTGGAAGTTTAGAAAGGACAGATTTAAACGGTAACAAATAATGGAATTAATAGTTTTGTTTTGAGTATACTTACTGATTATAAGTATTGTTTTATTAGAAGTTACATTGTGAGCTCAAAGAAAACATAAACTTGATATATTTTATCAGTCTTATGGCACAAGTTTCAAAAACACATTTCTTCCAGCTGTGATCCACATGTTTAAAGAATGCAGCTATTTTTACTTTAACAGATAAATACCATATAACAAGATAGCTGTACTTCACCTTAATGGCTAACTTCTAATATTGCAACAAGATAGCTGTACTTCACTGTAATTGCTAATTAATTATAACATGATAACTGTGCTTCATCTTAATGGCCAATAACTGCTTATATTATAGCAAAATAGCTGTGTACACCTTAATGGCTAGTAAGTACTTATAACAAAACAACTGTACTTCATCCTAATAGCTAAATACTGTACTTACATTAGAACAAGACAGCTGTACTTCATTTTAATGGCTAACTACTTAACATTAGAACAAGACAACTATATTTCACGTTTATAGCTAACTACTAATACCATATAACAAGATAGCTGTACTTCACCTTAATGGCTGACTTCTAATATTACAACAAGATATCCGTACTTCACTGTAATGGCTAATTAATTATAACATGATAACTGTGTTTCATCTTAATGGCCAATAACTGCTTATATTATAGCAAGATAGCTGTGTACACCTTAATAGCAAACAACTACTTATATTATAAAATGAAAACTGTGCTTCACTTTAATTGCAACTACTTACTAATATAATAGCAAGATAGCTCTATTTCACCTTAATGTCTAACTACTTATATAATAACATGACAGTTCTGCTTCACTAACAGTGAACTATTTGTACTATGAAAAAATAGCCATGCTGATCTTTAATGGCTAAAAAGATAGTTGTACTTACCCTTAATAACTACCTATATTTGAACAAGGCATCTATACTTCACTATAATGGCTAACTACTTACACTATAACAAGGCAGCTGTACTTCTCATTAATGGCTAACTACATATATTAGAACAAGACAAGTAGGGTTTAACTGAGCAGCTAAAACAAAATATTATTTCATAAGAGAATAACTGTTTCCATCTTGCTGGTTCACTCACTGTTAAATTTATTGTGTAGAAAGCATGTTTCTAGGTATTATTTACTTCATAGCAAAGATTATTTTGTTTGTCATTACCATATACAAAAAATATTAATTCTAGTTGTTAACTTTAGTCCTCTAAATTGGCATAAGTCTGAATGCAACTTATTGTTTGTACTTAATAAATATTATATTGTTTTATAAATACATATTAATATATTAAATATGTAATCGCCATGAATTACCTTAATGTGTTTATAAACACATATAACAACTATTTCACAAGATATATAAAATTTTTAATATGCTTTGCAATGTTTTCATTAACATAAATTTTACAAGTACACAGTTTAAATTATTATATTAACATTTAATACAAAAATGTAGTGAGACAAGAACATATTTAGAAAGGTAATCTTTGATAGAATTTCTCTCACGGCTTAAACATAAGTTCTTAAATACACTACCCTTTAATGAAGTAAGACCATCTCATAAAATAGTATATTATTATATTCACAAAGAAAACAAAATTCCATAACTTAACACATGATGTAAGTATTACATGATTTTCCATACACAGTCTTTTATGTCTAACATGTTCTTTATTACATGTGTTGATTTATATTCATTATTAATTAGTGTCATGGTGTATTTGCTATGGTGTTTTCAATCAGCATTAGTGCAGTTAGTCAGCACTGTGAGTGAATTTACTTTAACAGAGGGTATTGTATCTCACGTTATTGTGCTAGTAAAACTTTAGCAGATTACCCTGATTATGAGATATTGCATATTCATCCTAAGGAGAAATACAGCAGGGTTTGTAAGAGAAGACAGCTGAAAATTTACTTTTACTACATCAAATATCAAGCAATCAACCAAATGTTAACATTTTTCAACATTGAAAAGTATTTCCGATAGATACTTGCATCTTCTCACATAATAGCTTTCCTGAACTTGTGCTGCCTTCTACATGCAAAATTTTCTGCTCACCACTAGCCCTGAGACTTCCACCCAAACTAATGTGTTTCCAGGTGGTATTACTGCCTATAGTATGCAAGTGAGCATGCGACAACTCTCTACCAATAGGAGTGTGACACACCCTCCTAGAACAGCTGAATCCAGCTATCCTGAAGTGTACAATCATCACTTCCAGATTAGGCATGAAAAAATGCACTTTAAGTGAGGAGGACAGGTGGGAAGTGTGAGAGGATGTAAGTATCTATTGGAAATACATTTTCAGTGTTGGCAAATGTTAACTTCTGATACAGTATTCACATAATACTATGCTAGAATCCCACACTCAAGTGATGGAGGGACCAATGAGCCTCCTTCATAAAGTGCCTGAAGAGAACCCATGAAGCATGATACCTTATACTATGAAAGTATAAGAGTACACCCATAGGAGACCACACCCCCTTCTGTATCAGGGTATACTCTTCACCCGTATTGAAGAAATGTGTTGCCAAGTCCGGCAGAAAAGAAGCAAGTCCAGAAACACCATATGGAAACTGGATGTCAGACCTTACATGGTGGGTCATCTCCAGTCCAAACCGAATGGCACTAAGATATTTCATCCATTTCATGGAAGGAAGAGGATCCTAATAACCTTCACCTCCATACCAGTAAGCAAAAGGAAAAAATTAACTTCTGTTCCACCATTCTAGAAAGTGCTCATGCGTGCGTACCCATTAGACATCCAACACCAGGCCACCCAGGAACCTAACATCCAGGCAATGGTAAGATGGGGGAAAGTAAACATAGTGGTAGTGGGAATTTTTTATCCAGTCCAAGAGGAAGGTCCCAACCAACCACATGAGTGAGGACTTATGTTGTCTGGTCCAGTACTGATCTAACACCAAACTACCTGGAAACGACATCTGGGCAGCAGTAGGAGGGAGGAAAAGCCAGCTGGAGGAGTGAACTGCATGAGGTGGACCATCTCCAGTCCAACAGCAGGTGGCAGGGGGAATTTTTCATCCTTTCTGCAGTATGAAGAGGATTCACACCATCTACACTAACAGAATACCACCACCCTACTCTCTACAGAATGGAATTGGTCAGACTCAGGAGGAATTCTCCATAGTCCACCACCCCAGTGGCTAGGAACTGGTAAATGGCAAGGGCTCCCACACTCCACTAGAGAGGGGAATGAAAGCATACTGAGAAGCCCAGAGGAATGCAACACCTTAAGACAGTGCAATAGGTGACCACAAAACCCTATTTGTAAAAGCAAGTCAGTTACAGTATATTCAACTAGGACCAGAGGGTTGGGAAGCAATCCTGACACTGCTTTACTCATGATAGTCCATGACTCAGTACAGTCTGGATCAAGCCTTGTTTAGGAAGCAATACACTGCAAGGAAAACTCCAGCAGTTTTGAGGAACACACCATCTCATCAGTGAGCGTGTCAGACCTGAATGGCCACATGGTGCAGATTTAAGCCTAAGTATAACCTGGCAGGCACTGCATAAATGGGCCTCTGCAAAGGTAAGAGATATAGAAAACTTACCTATTCAGAGCTGGTAAAGGGTATAGAGAATGGCAGTGGGTGGTAAATGATGTCCCAGTGAAGAAGAAATGGCTAGATGATGAAGGTAATGAGTAGTATTAAAAGTACTACTCATAAAAGTATGAGTAGTAGTCCATATGCCAGCCTGCAAAGGATGGAAGTGAGTTAATTACCAGAGAGAAGGAAAGGTGATGAATTTGCTGAGAGGAGACCTGAAAAAGTCTACAAAAATCCACATTGAATTAAGTATATGCCAGGCAGATAAGCTGTCAGAACCAACTTGTGAGAGGAATGGAAGAAAGATCTCAGGTAGAAGAGGAGTTTCTAGGGATAAAGAGTTGGGAATGGGAACTGCAAAAAGGAGCAGTGCAGGACACATAACAGTGAATCACCTGCATAAGACACAGACAATTAGGATCAGAATGAGAACAAAGAGAAGCAATGGGTGGAAGGGAGATGGGGGTGAGTGAACTCTCTCCCTCACACACTGCAGACGTTTTGGGGAGAACAGCGTGGTGTGAATAAAATAGAATATAGGAACAATGGTAAATGATATGGGAAACATCTATCCAACCTATGACATCTGCAAGCAAAAGGAGTAAGAAATAGGTCTTATGGGAAAGATGGTACAAAGAACAAGAAGCTAAAGGCTCAAATGAAGTAAAAAGTAATGGTACGGAGAACAACATTCAGATCCCAATCCAGGAGAACAGTAAGATGAAGAAGGTGAAAGGATCGGAAAATGACAGGTAAGGAGAATACACAATGAGAATGGGAAAAATGAAAAGTATTTAATAGTGCCACCATATAGCTCACAATGGTAGAAAGCAACAAACCTTGGTCAAAGAGCTAAATGAAAAATTCTGAAAGGTGGGGGACAGAAGGTTGTGAAGGGGAGAAGCCATGAAGAAGAGACCAACAAAGGAAAATGTGCCATTTACATCAATAAACAAGAAGGGAAGAAGAACAAACAGAACGAGAAAGACGGAAAGTTACACAAGAAGAGAGTCAGGAGCGTCTCACAAGGGACCATACAAGACCCATGCCTGAGTGTGGATGCCAGTGGATGAGTGAGAGATGAATGTGGTTGAAAAAGAAGGGACCATGAGAGAGGAGGGGGAGAAGAGGACTGGAGAAGACTAAATAGAGGAAACCACAGTTGAGCCAGCCAATACAAAGCAATGAGAAGAGCTTGACATAGAGTGATTTGAATAAGGGAAAGCACCCAGGGGAGAAGATGAATAGGAGGGTAGGCATAAAGATAAAGGTTGGAGCATTCCTTACTGAATGCATACACAGCCAGAGCTGTATGATGTAGAAAGACTAGAACAGGAAAAGTATGGCAAAAGCATCCAGAAAGGGAGTGCCTAGCTGGGACCATAGCCACTTGAACATCCAAGGATTGAGGGACCACTCTGTTGGGAGAATCTTGTTATGCTGAGAAAGACAATTGGCAACAAGATTCAGAGCACCCAGAATATGACAAGCAATAAGATGAACTTGTCATGACTTGGCCCAGAAAAGGAGGTCTAGTGTGTGAAAACAGAGAGAATGAGACTGGGTGCCCCCTTGATAATTGATACAAGAGACAATGGTCGAATTGTCAGAATGGATCATGATGAGACACCCTGAGATCACTGAAAGGAAATAATCCAAAGCTTGATATACAACATGCAGCTCTAAGAGATTGATATGAAGAGTTGATTCGACATCAGATCACCAGTCTACAATCTCTTGAGAGTTCAAGTACGCCCCCCACCCCATCAGGGATGCATCTGTAAAGAGATGAAAGTCCAGATTAGAAAAGGGAAGAGGAACACCTGCTAAGGTGTTGGCTTTATCAAGCCACCAGGCAAAGTCAATCTGTAGGGAAGGAGGAAGGTAAATGGTAGAGTCCAAGGGATCCTAAGCAAGGTTCCACTGCTCATGCAGAGTCCATTGAAAATGATGCATATGTGCACAACCCCAAGGGATAAGGGATTCAATGGAAGACTTAGTCTCCAAAAGAGAGAGAACCTCTAGTGCAATGAGAGAAGGAGAGATTATGACTTTGGAAACCAAAAGCTCCATGCATGGTTCATACTGAATTGCTCAGATATAAATTTTAAGCACTTTTCAAGGACTTTCTAAGCACTATCAGAATGTTTTACAAGCACTTTTTGAAAGCTAAAATCTCCATCAAAATCAATCGAATTCCATTGAAATTTTATAAAATTTCTATTTATTTGTTCAACATATGAATGTAGACGAAAAACAAATGAAAGACATTATTCATTGTGCTCAACTCTGCAACATGCATTAAAGTTAGATATATCGATATATTATGCTATTATAATATCTTCAAGTACTTTTGCACTGCTGAGGTGGGAAATGAAAAGTACAAAATTACAAATCTATGAGATTTTGCCTTTACTTTCTTTATTCCTATCTAGTTCTTTGTTGATAGTTTGCCATATGTCACAAGTTTCTTCTTTTTGGAAACATTTATCAAAATATTTGGCCTTATGGTCAGATACTAGATGCTGAACAAGCATCTTAACTTTCAAATATTTAATTTTGGTACAGAGATTACATGTTTATTTAAAATGATGATAAAGTCCTTGTTTTCTTTTAATTTTATGTAATAATGTCATCATCATCATCCAAGGTGGACACCTTGCATTATTTAATTTTACAATTTCAACAAATGGAAAAGATAAATTATACAAGTTGCAATAATGTTTTTCAAATGAGGAAAAAGTTGATCGACATCAGATTCTTCATTTACAATATGGTTCCAGGTAACGAAACTTAAAGTAGAAATAAAATTCTTCAGAGTGTCAGCATTAACAAGTCTTTTTTTTGAATGGCTATAAATTTAGGAAGAATTGACAAGGCAATAAAAGATGATGATAATGCATAGTGACCAGAAATATCACAACAGATTATATTTGGAACTACATTGCAACAAGTTGTAAAAATATTATCGAGTGTTGATACTGCAGTCCCAACAACTCTAGTACAACAAGAGTTTGCATTTATTACCAACATCTAATTGTTTAATTCAAGTGCATGACTTCTTTCAGTTGTAGTTTGGGTATACTGAAAAAAATTTAAAATTACCCCCCAAAAATACAGAATTATTCAATTTAATATTATTAATGAGCAAACCCAATGTATCTGTAAATTCACTCCATCTTCTGGAAGGTGGGCAATAAAGTACATTAGGAAGAGTGACAGAATTTAGTAGAAGAAATGTAGAGCTTTCAAATGTTTATAAAGTTATTGGTATACAAAAGTCTGTTTGAATGTACAATAATATGTTCTAAAACTTCTCTATAATAAAAAAAAAGTACAAATCTATTACTCTTAGCACTGGTATACCAGTATTTTGTAAAATACAGTAACATTTTGGTTACCATACATTACATATGTATATATATTATAATTATTTTCAAATAAATACTTAAATGTCAATTATTTTTCTTAAAACATAGAACAGTAAATAAAAAATATTTGGAAAACAATGTTCTCTACTACTTGCAATACTATGAAGTCCTCGTTTGCACTCGTGAGTCGTACTTGCAAACATTTATCGTAAGCCTCGTCCAAATTCACACGTGGAGATAGAAAAATAATAACTTTTTTAGACTTTATATATATATATATATATATATTTTGAAATACAAAAAAAAATTATAAGTCACTATACCAATACCCCATAAATCCAATGTAATTGACTGGCTTCATAACTAAATTGTATTTGGGTCTTAAGAAAAAAAATAATTTCTATTCAGTAAATAGCCTTGATCCTAATACTTTAAACTTTGCAAAGATATAAGAGCTGACAGAATTTAGTAGAAGAAATGTAGAGCTTTCAAATGGTTATAAAGTTATTGGTATACAAAAGTAGGCATAGATAAACAAATGTTCTCTAATGATGAAGTGGTGGGCAAAGCCAATATGGTGGATTCACTAAATATTGAGATATCTCAGCCAATAGAAAAGTAGGATGTTCTTATTTTATATTCTAGCTTGCCAATATCAAAAGTTGAATTTCTAATTCATAAACTATAGATGCTATATTGTGGGCATCATAAAATGCAATGCGTCCAAACCCTGAAGGCGAAGTACCATGTGATACACAAAAATCAATATTTAGCCTCTTTTTGTAATATTTAGTTTCAAATTAAGAAACTTACTAATCTATAATGCTAAAATTTGTGTTATAATCTACAATTTGATGCCAAACTTACTGACATACATTTATAAAATAAAAGTTAAATACAATTTTGAATATAAGTCTACAAATGTGATGACATATCCTCTGATCCCTATCTGTATCCATAGGGTTAACATGCTGTAAGAGATCTCAATGATTTTTGGGTCAGCAGCTTTATATATCTCAGCCATAATCCCATCATTATCAGGATAGGCTGTTGAGGTTCTTGGTCAAGGGCTTTTAGGTCTCCTGAAGATGATCTGCTGAGTAGTTTACTGAAATGTTCTGTCTAATGTTAAGTGACACCTGCCTTGTCCTTGATGAGCATGGTACCATCTGATGATGATAATGGTGTAGTACCCAACTTTGATTATCCATATATGGCTTTCAAGGCATCAAAGAACTTTTAAAGTTTTTGGTTTGTGCATAAACTTGGATCTCTTTTTCTATTTTTTCATCCACCAATCATTCTGTATCTTATTTAGTTGGATTTAGGCCATTCTCTGCAAGTTTTTGAAACAATCTTTCTTTATGGTTGGTGTTTGAATGTGTTGCCATTTCATGAAGGCATTCTGCTTTTCATTAAGATTTTTGTTATTTCTTCTTCATTTTCATAAACCAATCTTGATGGACTTACCTTTTTTGGCCCAAGCACAGATTTTGCTTTTTTTTTCCACAGTTCTTTGAACTGATTCTACTTTTCAGATAGGGATTCCTTCTCCTACGAGTAGAGAATGAGTTTCTCTTTTAACTCTTATTTTAGCTCATCATAAGAATCAAGACATTTAAATTTAGCTGTACTGAAAACTACCCTTGTCATTTTTAAGAATTTACATTGTAAGGGGATAATTATCAAGTTTGATCGCAGCTCTAATGTGTCAGCATTTGGCAATACACGTGTCACTGGTTGGACCTCAGATGTTTCCAAATAGTTTTATACTTGTCAGCTTGTCAAAATGTGGTGTTGGTTATTAGTATGTGTTCTGCACACTTGCTGCCCATTACTGTTCATCTTTTATACTCCATGCTTTCCCATCACACCAGTCAAATTTCTGTTGTATTAGCCAACTTCAGCATCGAAGTTACTCAATATGACAATTTTATGGTTAGTAGGTGTAGACCTAATTAATGATGCCATCTAGATCAGAGTAAAAATGCTGTTCCATGTAGGGGTGTAGACAATGATGATGGTAATACTGTGCATAGAGTTCATTGAGAACCTGAATGTCTTCAGGCATTTATTTATTCCTATTGGGCTATCTGTTGTGTCTACCACTGGGAATCAAACCCTGAACTTTAGAGGTGGACCTTTGTCCCATCAAGAGGAAGTTTTGATGGTTAAGCTGACTCCATGTATTCCATCTCCATTTCCTGCTTTTCCTTTCCAAAATAAAGTGTAAATGCCTTCAAGTTCTTCAATGGAGACTTCCCCAACTAACCTAGTTTCACTAAGTTCTACGATGTCAATACTATAATGAGCAAGTTTTTTTGCAATAAGTACTGTTTATCTCTCTGGTTTCAGGATATTGTCTTTGTCCATAAGTGTGTGAATGTTCCATGCTTCTCACATAAATTTTTTCTTCATGTTTTTTGACCACATAGTGAATAAGCTGGCCAGTTGCTGTAGGACAGAACATTTTCCATGCACCTTTTCTAGACCCCTCCTTGTCAAAGGATGAGCAATGCTATATAAAATAAAAAGAGCTGTTCAGTTGCCTGGAATGCTGCCAAACTTCTCTACTGCCCAAAGTTCAGAGCCAAGAGACTGGTGTTCCAGGCCACCTACAAAGAGGTTTGTAGCTACTACAGCCAGGGGTTGTCTCCATCTGTCATTGCACCACTTGCCCTTCACTGCAGGACTTGAAGAAAAAAATATTGTAAGAGGTAATACATGAACCTGTGCGTGAATATTTTTAAAGTGTGAATATCATTGCAATGCATAGAGACAATTCAACTCTCTCTTCTGTAGAAACTAAGGATCAGTGGCATAGAGAACCATTACAACTGGAAGTTTCTTTGGTCACAGTGTATAGTCATGGCATTTTCTGTGCCATGCCATTCTTTTGCAATCCATAGTGTACCTCTGTTCTGCCTTTCAAGACATTGAACCATACAGTAGTCTCTTCCACTCTGATCACCAGAACAGTCTTCATATGCTAGGGTATTCATTCCCTTATTTACTATTGGTTTTGGGCCAATGGTTTCCCTCATCAGGAGAGGTGATTTTCCAGGGTATGGCCATTGATCAGATACAACAGCTACTTGGAGCCACAGGTGACAGCTTTGCATTGGTGGGGACCAAAGAGGATCAACTACTCCATAAAGTACAACATGTCATCCTTCAGAGGTACTGCTTACACCCCCATATTTGAGTACTTTAGAATTAAATCCAAAAGGTGTTTTTAAAATAAGTGTACATCATAAACCAAATTTTTTCAGAATATATATACTCAGTTTGATAGTTTAGTTCCTACAATTTTTAAACTTAAATTACTGGAAATTATTGTGAATCGTACTTACAGGCTTGAAAGTAGTTATTCCTTTTACATGAAAAATTAGTATACCTTATGTTTTCTTGAAAAGCAACAAATTTAAAAGTAGCTTCACTGATGATAATACTAGTAAAATGTATAGAACAAAATGTCTACCTTGATGTGCACAAGAAACCAATAGCAACAATGTTGTTATTAGTAGGTCAATAATAATAATACATAGAAAAAAAAGAGAGAGTTTGTCTCAATTTTGAACATAGCCTGCAATTGATAATTCATCATTTACAAATTTACTTTTTATGACTATATTGATGAATATATGTAGAATTCACCATCAGGTAGTTGTCTGCTCACATAAAAGAAGACATTACTGATAAATCTGAGAACTCATCAGTATTGTGGAAATGGAAAACATTGTGATAGTTAGTTGACCTTAGGATGAACAGTAATTATGAATCTGAGTGAGTCTGGTACTTATAAAAAATGAGGCCAATCTTGAATAGACAAAATTAAGTGATACCACTCCTCTTAGAATTGCAAGTTTGTATCAATTTTCAAAGCTAATAGATTGTTTGAAGTACCTTATAATATCTTAGACATGTTCACTTTATTGCAATACAAGAGAAAAACACTAATTATATATGACCAGCACAGTGTTTGCCTTAGCTGCTTAATTTTATTTTAAAAAATTAACAGTAAGCAAGGTGGCTATCTTCTGTGTTTACACAAGTACCAAGAATTAGCTCTGATGTCCTTAGATAACAGACTCATTACATTTTTTTATTGTTGGAAAAAAATAATAATAATCATCATCAATATAGAATATCACAGAAAAGTACAAAAACTTGCAAAATCACAAAAGTCAGCTGAAAAGAAAAAAAAAAACTTTAATAGAAGGCCTGAATAATTAAGTTTCAGCATTAATTTATCAACACATATACTGGAGAAACTTATCAATTCTTAATATTAAGAGTACAAATTCCGTGATGAGACTTTTATACAAAACTGTTATAAAAATAAATACAATATTGGACCCATACATCTTGGAATCAAACCTAATAATAAGACTAGACTATTGCAAGAAAACAGAAACCTTAATTTCTATATGTAATTTTTGATTTTTTTTCTAAGCATCAGGATAGCAACAGTTTAAAAAATATGAAAGAAGAATACAAGCCAATATTGTTGCACCTATACTGAAGGACAGTAACAACATATTACAAATGCTAGATTCTTGTAGTATGTAGAAACTTAATATTTGTCTAATACTGTCAACTAACTTACAAACATGCATGATCTGGAACTGAAACTTTACATTTTTAATCAACTTTATTATATTTTTAAACATTAGATATAAATGATAATATCAACTACCTGAAACATATTTTGCAGCTGTACATGTATGACTGCCAAGCCTGAATGATAGCTTTAATGGTGGCTCTTACAATATCTGCCTGAGAAGATACTGGAAGCAAAGACAGAGTTTCCACTGTGGGTTTTAAGATCTCCAATATTATCTCATTGATGTACGATCCCACTCCTTTAGTTGTAGTTTCTAATACAAAATTATAGTTTAGAGATTACTTAAAAAACAACACTCATGCCCTAGTAGCCATCACTGAAACTGGTGAACTACAAGCCTTATGCAACAAATATTATTATAATAAAAAAGTTTAAAATTTGTTAACTTACATTCCTAATATGTGTGTGTGATAGCTTCACAATACAAGAGAAAGAAAGAAATATTTATTTATTAAATTGAAGAATTTCTAATATATGCAATTCTTGATGAGAAATATCAAACAGTTTTCGTAACTTAAATTGCTTGAAAACTAGATTATGCTCTACTTCATATATTTATTAAAACCACAATAACAAGACATCAAATAATTAGTAATATATCAAATATGCTTATTTTTTACATAAAAAGTTTGTTATTAAGTGTTCAGATTCATTCTATTGTTTTGAGATTTTTCCTGTGCTAAAATAATCATTTCTTAACTGGCTCAATATAATACTCAAGCATTAAGACAGACATTACAGTGTAAGATCACTTTATCCTTCACAAATCAGCACTTGAATGCATTAGTTAGCTAGGACTCAATAACCAAAGTGGTGCAAAAATGTAAACAATGTCATTACGATGTTCATCAGAGAGTGCACTACCACTCTCTATGTAGGGATGGCACGGAAGCAATACAAAGATCATTTAGATTTTCTTCTCTACATGACATCAGAAACTAGATATGAAGAGCTACCTGGCATTATAGCTCTATCTCTGGTGTATATGTCACTTTCCAGTTATACACAGCATTCCAAAGTTGAAAACTGGCAAATAGCAAAAACAAGTTTTCCTATTTTTGTTCATCATCTTTCTTCAACAGGCCTTGCATCTATCTAGTTCTAGCAGTAACTATAATTTTATCATCATTTGATAGAGCAAAACAGTCTTCACAATCTTTGACAACCTATTTTATCATTATTCTATGCAAAATATATAAAGCTTTAGAATACACTCTATAAATTATTAACCAACATATGCCATCTTATAAAAAAAGTAAACAAAGAAATATAAAGAAAAAATTTATTGCAAAATAAAAAAGCTCTGTAGGGCTGGCTACTGAACTTGAAAAAGGAATCAAACAAGACAGGGATGGAATTGGAGTTAACACTTGATCAACTAATGATCACATAGCAGGCTAAGCTGTTTCAACTTTACATGGGGAATAAATTACCTACAATACTGGCTTCCTCCCTGACAAAACAAATGGAATCAGAATTTACAATCGTAAAATGTTACTCTATTGTAAAATAGTTATAAAAATAGTATTCTAAAGTTAACTAAAGGTAAGGTATAATGATGAAAGCTGAGATTTTATTCAAACACCAAGCTTTCAATAGACAAAGTGGGGAAACCAGTAATGTAGGGATTTGATTCTCTGTATAAATTTGTGACAGCTTTAGTATACTATGTGATCATTAGCCAACCAAGTGGTATGTCTACTTCCATCCCTATCTTGTTTCATTCTTTTTTTCAAGATCAGTGGCCAGTCCTACGTAGCTTTATTTAGCAATAAATTTTTTACTTATACTTGTCATATTTTATAAATTAGCTTTTGCTTTCAGTGTTATATTACAACTTATTGTCTCATGTGCAACTGGTTTAACTACTATTGCAATTTATGTATTTGAATATATCCAAGAAATTAGTAACAGCTAACAAAATTTGAAGTTGTTATATTTAAAATTGAAAAAGTTATGATACATAAACAATTAAGGAAACTATCTTAATGAAACAAATGTGAAAATATTTACTGTCAAGAGTTATGTGTATATATGTGTGTGTGTGTGTGTGTGTGTGTGCGCCAATTTTCTTAATGTACTTAGTAATGAGAAACATTTATATGTATTTATTGGTTTACATGAAAACTGTTGATAACATGATGATTTCTTGGTTTTGGGTATGTGCAAAAGGCAGTGGTTTAGTTTAACCAAATGTACTGCATATAAAAATAAAATATGCCAAGGACAGTTATCAATGTTCATCACTACTTTTATAATATACATCCTAGAAAAAATATATTTCTGCTTGAGAATATTTAAACCATTGACGACACATACCATAAATAAATATGCCAATGTTGAGCCAAATCTGTCCAGTTATTTTCACTTTTTTTAACATAAGAAACAATCAAAAAGACTGAAATTCTCAGTTCAGAATATTCAAAGGTACCATATATAGATATAGTAGATATACTTTCATATATAAAAAAAAAAAAAATTATGCTTTTCATGCAGTTGAGCAATACGATAAATAACAAGAAAGATAAATGTTTCAGAACTAATATTAGTAATGTGTATATGTTGAAGAAATGATATTTTTCAACCACCTGGACTACTAGTTCTGGTACATTTGTTGTTCAAATCATGATAACATTTGCACTACACTGCAATATAAAGCAAATAAATAAACATAAAGCATCTTACTATTTTTTCTCCACATTTTAACTGATTGTGAGGATTCTTTGAAGATAGAAACGGTAACATTACTACACTGTATCAAAAACCATTCAGCTATATGCATTTCAATAACCTAAAAAGGAAAAGTATAGAGTATGAGTATCTTTCTAAAAATATGACAAGTAATAATGTAATTAAAAGAAGTACTAGTACAAAAATAAAGCACATTCATTACCAAATTTGTTTTTACAGTGTAAAAAACAGAATAAACAGTGAAAGAAGTTAAGAATGTCATAATTCTGGGAGATACCTCTAGGTGTGGAGCTCTTTGTTTTGTTTCCCCCTCTGTAAGCATACTTTTAAGCCAAATCCTCATCCACAGAAACATATGACATTTAAACTTAAAATAAAAGAAAAGCAGGCTCAATCCCAAAGTCACAAATGATAAAAATAATACAAAAAATAGAAAAAAAAAAGCTGTATAAATACAAAATCAAAATAGGCATTGCTAAGAACACTTAATCCTCTCCAGATGAGTCATGGGTCAAAGGCCATGTCATTGTGTTTGTTGACTCACTACTATTTCATGAATCTATGTCAATAAGTTTGGTAACAAACTGTAGATTATAATTCAAATTTTAGTACTATACATTATTCAATTATTTAATTTAAAAGTAAATATTAAACAACACTAATAAACATCGACTTTTGTTTGTCACGTGGTATGTTGAATGCAGCACTGGTTCAAATTAGATGTTTGTGAAGTCAGAACTAAGTCCATACTTTCGTATAAATAAGGAACTCAAATTACCGATATTGACAAGCTAGAATATAAAATAATAACCTAATATCTTTTCTATTTGCTGAGATATCATTCACGTACTGAATCAAACACAGTGGCTCCACTCACCTCTTTCCACTTATATACACTTACTTCAATATATGACGTGTAAATAACCAATTGAGACCTCATAATGTCCCCCTAGTGGCTTTTTCAACCATTTTCATGTGTTAGAATGCCATCTCATTCTTTCAAACCAATATTTCAAGGAGGTAGGTTGTGTCTTTAGTCTGCTTGAAATTTCATATTTTTTTCAGACCCAAATACAGCTTAGTTACTAAGCTTGATAAATTATAGTGGAATTCTACGGTATTGATATATACACCTGGAAAAAAGTTAAGCACCCCCAAATATTTTTCAGGATTGCTTATTGAAAATAAGGTTTAATTTTCATGATGTTGAGCAATGTTCATAATTTCAAACATAATTAAAAGGATGTGAGCGTTAAGTGTGACATTTAAATCAGGCGCGTTTTTTTCCCCACGTGCAACTTGCTCCCTTCTTCACGTCCAATATACACTATTTTCTCGTGCATCAAATCCGTATTTAAGTCCCGAATTTCTGAGTGCAAAATCATTTTAAGTAAGAAT
>NW_013668520.1:63055-71519 GCF_000517525.1 Limulus polyphemus | reverse complement strand
TGATAACTATCTGGACATTATAAAGATTTTGCATGTGAAATTTGAAAATTTTCTGATGCATAAACGTATTTTTAATCTTAAAATGAAAATTAGTTTACATGTTGGATAGGCAACATGTGAAAAGAAAAAAATAAAGCATGAGAAAAACATTGCCTAACAAACCTTAAGACTTAAAAAATTTTGATATTTTGTTTATGAAAGCATTGTAATGTTTACTGATATTCTGCAAAATTTCATTAACAAATGCTTACTAGTTAAAAAGCTATAGCATGAAACTATAACAAACACAAAATGGTTATGAGGTCAGTCCCAGGGACCAAGCCCATGCTGAAATAGTTAAATGAAAAATAAAAATATTTAGCCATAAAATCTAAAGAAATTCTTAGAGTTCAATGAATAAAGCATATACATGCTCAAAAGTTATCTGTTCAAACTGTTGCTTTATGGAATAATTTGAACAAAGTAGTTTTGTATCACCACTGTGTGTAAAATTTAGCTATGCCACACTTGACTTTGTTATCTCACATCTCTATGATGATAACTTGAACCAATTTGATTGGCATTGAACTGTCCACTTTCTAAAATCAAAAGCAATTAGTTTTATATCAAAACTATATCAAATTTATATCAAAATTACTGAAATGAAGTTTTCAGTCAAAATCATATATTTGCCATGTAAAAAAATATTATTGAATATAGCAACTCTATTAATATCTATAATTTTTTATTATAACTGCAGACAAAAATAAAATGTTAAAGTCCTTTAATCATTCAAACATTTACAGCAAAATATTCATGTAAAAACAGAGTTCTTAACTCAACTTTTATTAAAAAATAAAACAAAAAAGCAAATGGAAGAGAAAATTGTGGCAACTGTTAAATGTGTCAACTAAAAAAGCATAATATCACACTAAATAACCATAACATTGGAACTGATTTCACAAATAAAGTATTATATGTAGTTTGGCAATAGTCTCAGGTGAATGACAGTAAGGTATGAACAGCTTAAAATTATAATGGAGACTGTTGAATTTGAATCCTTCACATAAAGGCAACTCCGCTACTGCTCTAAATAACACAAAAGCTTACTTAAACCAACATTTTGTCAATATAGCATAATTAGGGCTCTAAAATCTTTATTAGTAAAATGCCACTTCTTAATTACTCACAAATTATTTAATGATACAACTGTACTCACTATAATCATAGTGCCAATGTTGTAATTTTATAATGTTCTATTAAGTATTAACACAATAAGTTCATAAACAGCACAGAGTATAATGATCAATTATTATGTTCTTTACTTGCTTAGTGTTGGAAGGGCTAATGAAACAAAAACACTACCCATATTCAGGTAAGCTATATATTCTCACAGATAATGAGGTATTCTGAGGAAAATCCTTATATCCTTCACCAGGACAAAGTTGTACTGACTGGCCAAAATGATAGTTTCACTAAGAGTATCTGATACATGATGAGGTGCAAAAAAAAGTTTTGGCAGTACTAATATTTACCAAAACCTTGACCACAGATTTATGTAACTTCACAGTCACATAATAAGCTGCACCAAGACCATATCTCTGGGTCCAATCAGACTGCTGCACCAATCCAGGTTGATAAGCAGAAAGAACTCAGGCTCCATTAGCCTAAATTTTGCTGATAGGAAAGTTAAAGATTTTGTCAAAATATAATGCAAGCAACAATATCATCAGGAATAAAGTCTTGCCATAAGTGTACTCTTTTGTTGAAGTAGGAATTGCTTTAGGACATCTTGAATCAAAAAGTGTAGTCCTAACAACTAGGCTAACAGCACCAGAGAAAAATAAACTAGAAATGATTAAAGTAACAACTGTTTAACAACTTATATAAAAATGGAACAACTTACATGAAAATATTATATAATTTTACTATCTCAAAAATAACTTTAGCTTGCCAGAAAAACAAAAAAAAATTATTGTGACAATATAGTATTTACAAATTCACCAGTTGC
Source organism: Limulus polyphemus (assembly GCF_000517525.1). NCBI lineage: Eukaryota > Metazoa > Arthropoda > Merostomata > Xiphosura > Limulidae > Limulus > Limulus polyphemus. The sequence goes on along the minus strand of NW_013668520.1, from coordinate 69,529 downwards.
TGGCAGACTGTTCCAGATAATTGGAGAATTAATGAACACATCTAAAACCTACTGTCTATACTGCCAATGCCACAATTTACTATTATTTTTATACTTGGTCACACCTTTGAAACTTTGGATAAACCCATTTGATAGCTATTTTTTAAACATTTATAAACAGCCTGCATAATGATCATTTAGAAATAAACTTGGTAACTTAAGAGACAATACATTTCCATATTAGTCACATCATCCACTATTCTCACCCATGTAGTTACCAAGTTCATATGGCTCCAGAGTTTACTATGTGATTTTAATTGTAATCTCTTTTTTGCTGAAGTAAAAATAAATAACATTATTATAAACAAATTCACATTCAACTGTTATAACATCTCTTTATCGTGCAGAGAAGAAAATAGCATTTCTAAACAATTTTTCAAAGCTGCACATTCATGGTGAATACTAACAATAAAAGTAGTTGTTAAAAGAGAAGACTATTACATTAATTTCAATGCTAATCACATTAAACAGCTATTTTTATTAATACGTGTATGAATTAAGCAACAATAATATTTATATTTTTTTCCAGTAATACTAGTAATTAGATTCTATAAAATTTACTACTCAGAATAATTCACATTGAAATACATGAACAATTTGAATTACCTTGTTATAAACAAAGTAGTAACAAAGTAGTGAAATGAGCAAAGGTTGTCACTGAAACAAGAATTTCCATATAAAAATTCAGAAAAAAACAATGGTAAAAGACTAAACTCCAGGAAGCTGGAAATAGGGGTATTAATCTAACTACTGTAAAGGTCAGTGAAGAATGTGATCAAAGAAGAGCATGTCATTAAAAATGAAACAAAGCTCCAAAAAGAAATGCAAGGAAAACAAAATTGCTACTCTCCTTCAAAAGAAGAGTTTAACTTGAGTTAGTTCATAAGAAGGCACAAAGAAACATCTAAGCATTGGTATGAATTCTTGCCTTGCTTCCTCCAGCCTTTATACCCCACTATATTGCCCAAAGCAAGTTAAATCTTATGATTCTCTCCACCTACATTAATGCACCCCCTATCCCAGATCCATATACAAGTTCCCCATTAGTACTTTCTATTCACTTTTTCAGAAGGTCCAAATTAGTAGACCTGAACACTGGTCATTTCATGGGGAGGAAGGGCGAGAGAGTATGAGAGTATTATTGGAAATACATTTTCAATATAGGAAAATTTAACTTCCAAAACACACTTATCTCCCCCTCACACTATAGCTAGAATCCCACATTGACAAAATGGAGGGGTGATGAGGGCAAGATCCACATAAAAAGCGTCTGCATAAAAAAAAAAAAAAGGTGGAAAAATGAGATATAGTAATAGCACATTAGTGGGTTTCGCACTACTTCAGGAACAGGTATGCTCGTCACCTGAACAACACGAAATCTTATTCATGAGTGGTAAATGCCAACTGACCACAGAGGCAAAACCTAACATCATTAAAAGAAAACATGAATTGAGGAAATGGAGAAACACGTGGCACAGTGGAATGAGAATGATTACCATTTTGTCTGAGAAATCACTGACAATAAGTAAACATTTCCTTTGATAAACATCCAAGAAAGAATACCAAATGGACTACTTTAAGAAAGATGCACCTGAGAGGTCAATCCCTGGCATCATGCAATGGACCGCATAAAATCCAGGCATGAAGTCAGAGAACGGTGATAGCCAGACGAAAAATGTCCAACCAAGGCTGATGTAAAAGGGATGGCCAGAGAGGAAGTGGAAGAGGTTGGCACTCCTGAAGATACTGTAGGAGTGGAAACCAAGGCTGAGAGCATCTATGCCCAAAGCCCGAGGGTGAGGTACAGGAGACCAGAAAGACAGGAACTGGGCATTTCAGTCTGTGGCAAAAGCATTGATCTGAAGAGTCCTGAGACGAAAACAGATCCAGCAAAAAATTTGTGGATGAGGCATTAATTCTGCGGGAAGAACTCTTGGGGGGGGGGGGCAAGAGAACTGATCAGACACTAAATTAATTACACCTGGAACATGACAAGGAAGGAGAACAATCTGATGACTGTGGACCCAAAAGAGAAGATCCAATGTCTGAAAACAGAGAGACCTGGAATGAATGACCCCTTGTTTGGAAATCTATGAAACCACAGTGGAATTGTCCGAGTGAAGCATTACACTTCCCCTGGTAACAAAGCAAGACCTTGAGACATAGCTCGTTGAACTCCTAAAGAATCCAAGAGATTGATGTGAAAAGAAGATTTCTCATCTGTCCAGAAGCCCTTGAATTCCAAATCCCCTATGCAAGCACCCAATCTCTGGAGAGAAGCATCCATGAAAATATGTATCTCTGGACATGGGGTGGGAGAGGGACACTTACTGTCGTGTTGTCCCTGTCCAACCACCAGCCAAGCTCAAAAGGGCTGGAACCCAATATGGTCACCAGGCAATCCAGCACATTTGTGCAAATGTTCTATTGGTCCCGTAACGACCACTAAAGGGAAAGCATGGGGTCTGACATAAAGGACTGAGTGATTCCAAGGATGCCTACATCCCCAAAAGAGATAGAACTGCATGTGCCAGTGGAGAAGGATATGACTGTATTGGATGAATGGCCCATTCCATGGCCTAAAGGCATATAGGAGAAGGGTGGGCCTTACTGAGATGGGAATTGGAAAATACTACTAAATGGATGATGTATTGTGTGGGAGTAAGAATATACTTCTCCATTCTGATGAGAAAGCCAGCTCTTGTGGCTTTGGATAAAAGAGCTCAAGTGTGAAGTTCTGCCAAGTGGCAGGAAGGAGCAAGTCATCCATATGGATCAGTGAGTGTGAATGTTCAATGAGTGATGATGATGTGAAAAGGATCTGACTATCCAGCAAAAGACGTATGAGACAGATGTGAGGCCAAAAGGTAGCAAGCAAAACTGAAAGAACTGTCTCTCCTGCACAAAGTGGAGATAAGAGTGGAATCTCCCTTTTGTTCCAAAAGAATGTGGATCCAATACAGGAGGTCTGGAAACCCTAACGAGAAATGCAGGAAACCATTCGGTAAAAGACCAGGAAAGGCGAGAAGCCAGTGTCAAAGGAGAAGAGTGGGGATGGGTTACATCCACCCTAGATTCTATGGAATCTGGAATACCTGCAGAAATCAAATGTCTACAAAAAGGAGCTTCTCCAAGATGTCTAAAGGCTGAAGAAGGAAGTTGAACTCCCTCAAGCAAGACATCTTTCCCCAAAAGATCCCAGCAACAAACCAACAAAGAAACCAAGGAGAGAGCAGAAGCTGATAACTTTACCAAAGTAGAAGTCAATAAATATCTAAGATCATCTGAAAATTGAGCATGAAACCCAATAGGCCTCAGATAATAGTTGCAAAGAAGATAAAAAGTGTAAAAAAAACTAATGTAAAGGACAGATAATTTGGGAAACTGAGTTAGGTTAAGACAAACATAGGAAGAGGATTTAGCCTCTGAGAATCTAAATAAGATTCTAAAGCAATGGAAAGCTAAGGCATGTTGATGAGGTAAACAAGGAGGATAAAGCATAGCAGCATTCTCTCTCTCAACCCTTTACCCTAACTCTACACTCATTTGTTCAATTTGATCAACCTCATAACCACCATAAAAAATACAAAATAAATTTAAATTAGATTTTTTTTCTTTCAAGAATGACTGCAAATTGTAACAGGAAACTACAGTTGTTTATCCTAAAGCTTGTTACAGCACCGATCTGTTTATATATACTGTTATTGTTTTATTTCCCTGTCTAACTAATATTCCCATCACACAAGTTATAAGTCACTCAGCGAACGTGTAACTCACATTACCATATTGAATTACATACAGCAATATCTACTTGTGATCATACCTTTATATTATTGTTTTTCTTTGTCTCACCTAACCTGGTATGTTTTAAGTTTTACATTTTAGATTCTTTTATAATAATAATAAATAAAGAATACATATTAAGAACAAGAAATATAGTACTTACCTGGGTCTTCTTTTTTTTTTTTGCTGTCAATTAAACCTACTTTTTTATACCAGTGGTATTAATACAATAAAAAAAATTTTATTTAATTGAATAATGCTCCTAGGAACAGAGAATAACAACACATTAAAAGCAGAAAATGTCCTATAACCATCGTAATTTTTCTAGCTTTTAACTATGTCCCCCATGGGAATAAAGTTTGAAACTGGAAGTGAAATAGACAATTCTCTGTACAGAAAACAGCACAGTCCCTTGTTTGATAGATTAAAACTTTGGCTTTCTATTGGTTATACATAATATAGTATTGAAAATTTTAAAAAAATTTCCTTATAAAATTAAGAATTAAAACTTGTATAATATTAAGATTTGGATTATTAGCTATATTTTGATGCCAAGTTTATTTGTATACCATGATAATAAAGTACTTTAATTAAATTTTGAATGTAACACAGTAAAACCTCATGACATGTGAAGAAAAGGATGTCCATGTGGAAAGAGTTAAACCTCAAGTAATATGAAACAAGAGAGAATCCTCAATAGCTTGAAATTCTTTTAGGCAGGATTAAATTAATCTACGAGACTTTTTCTTTCCTTTTTATTAGCTATATTTTTGTGTGCCAGCAATATCAAGCATGGGGGGCACTTGTATACCCAATTCAATTTTATTACTCATCAGGATTTCAACCAGCCTACCCTCAAATTGAAATTCTTTTAGGCAGGATTAGAGTAAATTAATATATGAGACCTTGGGCATGGTAAGAAATGGTTTGACTTCCTGAATCCAAAACTGTAATTAGATCTCAAATCGGTCAATAGATGACAGAGCTATGAGCTAAAAGTTTGTACTTGAAAATATCAAAGACATTCTATGAGCTGCTCTGTCACTGCTAAAAAAAGGTAATTAATATCAAATAAATAAAAGATGAACATAATGAAAACAAAATTTTAAAACCACTACCATATAGGTACCAATATACAACATTACTAATTTTCAACTAAATATACAATTAATAGTTAAAATAAATGTTCAATATTAAGCATGTTAGAACCAAGTAACTGCTAAAAATTGTTAAATAAGCAGGATTAAAATCATATTACAGTAACTTCACTTTCACATAACAAAAGGAATTGTTATCACTCAATAACAAATTAATTGTGTCAGTAAAAAACTGGGTATCATAAAACTCAAACAAAGAAGAAGTAATTAAATTACTAACCTTAAGTCTTTGAATCTGGTCATCTAGTTCCTTGTTCAAGGTAAGACACAATGTAGTACCTGGCCTATTAGTTTGTTTGCTGTTCAATGAATCTATTATATTCTTGACAGAATCTAACAAGTGGCACACCCTCTACAATTGAAAATAAATAAATTTACAGCAAATGAATGATTAAAATAAAAACTACAAAAACTCAAGCAGTGTTCTTTCTTATGAATTTAGGATGCAATTCTATATTGCATATCTGAAGAAGTAAATGGTGTCATCAGACTAAATACAAAATGTTATATCTATTGGAATTTTTTAATGATTACCTCAAGGACATAAATTATTAGTCATAAACCAATTGTTTATCATCAAAAATATATACGAACTCTATACTGTTTGTAAAACATAAAACTGATAGTGATAACCCTACTATGATCCACCTACTTGCAATTGTTATGCAATAAACAAAAAACCTATTATACTAAGATCCAATCTGCTTGGTGGCAGTCAAGGCAATTAATAGGTAATTTCAGTATAGACTGTTACAAAAAAAGTTAACAGTTCAACTCCTAGTAATCAATAGCATTAGAGGGCAAGTTAGTGCACTACAATCTAATAATACATTTGATAGCAGTCAATATACACCAAACAACAAGCTAATATAAATCAAATAGTCAATCTACTATGAACCGTTTCATGCTAGATACAGGCTTTATACTAAAGTTTAGCAAGTCATCTCCTACCAATCAACCAGCTATTAGAAGTCTAACAGCCAATATGCTAACAAACATTAGACATAAAAAAATAGGTTATTGCCACTAACTTCTAATGGTGTACCAGGTTGGTGCCACAATGCACCAAACAACAGGTTACTGTACTAAAGTCCAATAGCAATCATTAGCACCATACATTAGGTTATTACCCCAAGGTATAACAGTCTGCTACAAGTAAAATATGCCCCAGACAAAGTAAGCTCTTAGAAGTCTAGGACCAGATAAAACGTTATTATATAAAAATCTAATTTTCCACCAACTTGCAGACACTATATGGAAACAATAGACTACATATAGTTGCTTTGCACCAAACAACAGGCTATTGTAATTAAGTCTAATGATTAACTTACAAGCTGTCATTAGCACCAGACACCATTATTGCATATATAATGTAATATTAAACCTGCTACCAGTCAATACAAACTAGAGAATAGTCTTTGTGCGCCAGTTTCACAGTCCATCTATTGGTAGTTGCCATGTGCATTGTACAATAAGCAGCTTAAAGATATTCAGA
>NW_013668520.1:59429-62558 GCF_000517525.1 Limulus polyphemus | reverse complement strand
GTTCTCAGGCAGGTCCACCCAGATACTGGAATCTCCAGCAAAACTATGTCCATCATGAACAGCTTCGTGAACAACATTTTTGAGAGAATCGTCTCCAAAGCTTCTCACCTGACCCACTACAGTAAGCAATCAACTATCACGAGCAGGGAGATCCCAGACTGCAGTACGTTTGCTTTTACCTGGAGAGTTGGCTAAACACACCATCTTCAAAGCGACCAAGCCTGTGACCAAGTACACCAGTTCCAAGTAATATGTTCTTCTTCTTTTTTCATCTTGATCTTCCCCTCTTTTTGTCTTTGTCTCAACTCATCATGGCTCCCCTGACTGCTTATTCAGACACTTTCAAATATATCATGTCAACATAACATCTTCTATCAAGCTGAATCAACAGGAATTCATGTATAGCCCACACCACCATCATGAGTGGGGCAAAAAGAAGCAGAAGCTTCTGAGTGTCCCTGGTAATCTCCAGAGGTTTCACCTCGGTGGATTTTTTTATACCAAAATTCCTGCCATGATTTTGAATCTTACAGAAGATGGAAAACTTAAGACACAGGTTTACAAAGGAACAGAGAAGTCAATCTCAAAAGAGTGGTTCTGCTGACAAAGAGAATCCCAAATGTTCTCTGTTTGAGCATATGACATATTTTTCACATTTCCTAGGTATAGTAAACTGATATTTATATTATGTTTAAAAAGTAACACTACTGAATATACTTAAAATCCAACAAAGTATCTTCTGTATAAATAACTAACAAAAATTATTCATTTCTCAATAAAATTCAAACAAAATTGCACATTAACATGTATCATCCTGTCTGAAGATTAGCTGTGCACAGTTTGGCTTCCCTGGGGAACATGGCTGTACTGTCAAGATAACTACACATGTCCTGAAAGTATTCAGTAAATGCATCTCTGATGTTTGTAACACCTCATGTACTATTAATGTTGCTATTACGTCCCTTAAACTGCAAGCCGATGACATTTCTCAATACTCCTGGAATAATGGTGCAATCACCGTCTTCCTGATCAGTAAAGTCGATGGAACAATATTGCTTTCATTATGTGGTAAACGTTCCTCAGAAATTTTCAGATAGTTGTGAAGGCAGCACATTGCTTTAACAATGTTATGGGCCTTATGAAAATTCTCCACCTTGCCACTAAAATTCCAAAGGCATTTTAAATTACCTAGTGAGCATGGAAGAGATGTTAATTAAAGATGGCCTTGATTTCAATTAAACATTTGCTAGGGAATGGCTGAAGCGTATAACAACAACAGTATACAAATCAAAAAAAAAAATTATGTTTTTTCTTAGAAAATAGGTGGACTAATACAATTTGGAGGTGCTGATTCCAAATCTTGTATCAATCTTTTGCTGTCACATCAGATTTTCTCACAAAATCAATAATAAAATGTCCTGCTTTTATGTACATGATATAAACATAATATTAGATGAAACATTTAGAAACAAATTAAAAACTTTCAAATTCACACCAAAAGAACTTTATTTATTGAAATATGAATAAAAAACAGCAATACCTTAAAATTCACAGAAAGAAGCATTCTGGATTAATTTCTTTGGCTATATACATCATCAAATTTTCCTCGAAAAGTTTCAATAACATTTTTTAATAATATCCAAGTCGCTTTCTCCACATTTGACATTGAATCAAGAAAACTGTCATCTTTCATTTGTTTCCGTATCCGAGGTTCATCGAACGCCCCAGCTTTTATTTTCTCTTCCCTTAGAGAAAAGAATTGGTCAGAAATGTATTTGAAACAGTTGCTATCTCTATCCAAAGCTTTTAAAAATTGCTTCATTAGCCCCAATTTAATGTGTAATGGTAGCAACACATTTGCAGGTGTCACAAGAGATTCAGTGATAACATTTTTGCTAACTGGTGTTAAGTTAGATCTTTGGGGCCATTCCTTGTTTTTCCAATGATCAGCCTTTTCTCTGCTGTCCCACTCATATATGAAGTAAGGCATCTTTGTATATCCCGATTGTTGGTCACGATATCACCTTTAAATCTCCACAAATAATCCAGTTTATCACTATATTTTATTTTATCTAGAAGGAATTTCATATTGTCATAATTTTCCTTCATGTGGACAGAGTGGCCAAGGGGGATGGATGACAGTTGATTGCTATTATGCAGCAAAACAGCTTTTAGACTTGACTTTGAACTGTCAATGAACAATCTCCACTCTTTTGTCTGTGTCAATAGTATTCATAAGGCCAGGTATGTCAGTACAGAATACTAAAAAAACACCCATAGAGAAGAATTGAACAAATTCTTGTTCTCTGCTCCTGTACGAGGAATATGAAGTTCTTGCAGTCAGTAAATTTCTTTCACTCAGCCTGTATCCCAAGAGTTGGGCAGCATCTTTTGTTAGGTCAAGATCTCATACAAGATCATTCAGTTCTGCCTGAGTGAATAACTGTGGGTTTTTAGAACTCTTATCATCAATTTCAAAGTCACTGTGATCGCTAAGTTCTGTATCAGATTCAGAAACTTCATCAAATTCTTTGGGGCATGCAGGAATGGGAACATCATCACTGTGTGGAACAGGATGGATGGCAATGATGGATACACAATGGATGATTTATTCTTGGAGCTGAGTCCCTTGATATTACACAAACAGAAATAACAGTCTTGAGTATGATCTTTGTGCTCATGCCAAACCATAGGTATATCAAAATGTAAGAACTTCCTTTTGCCTTCAACCCATTGCCTCAAATTCTCCACACATGATCAGCATACACTATGCTGAGCCCATGACTTATCCTGATCACCAAACTTCACACCGAAATAAGAGAGATATGATTTTCTTACATATTCTGTGATATTCTGCCTTTGCTTTCTGATTGGAAATTACCACAGATATAACAAAACAAATTTTGGTAGTTCTTGCAAGAATGGGACTTAGGCATTGCTGGTGAAGTGAATATGTGAATTATTGAATGTGTGAAGTAAATCCGTAACTTTACACAATTATAGAATCTGGAACAGAAAATCAAAAAATTAATAAAAAAAAGCTATTGTTTTAGCAGGCGAGAAATGAGGCTTTATACTTCATAGAATGAGATACATTTGAACTTATGTATGCATATTGGTCCAAATAAT
>NW_013668520.1:44485-58505 GCF_000517525.1 Limulus polyphemus | reverse complement strand
TCTCTTGTTTATTTTGCTGTTCGAGCTGCCATTGTTGTAGGTTTTTTGCAACTGCTGTTTTTTCTTCTTGTTTCTTTTCTTTTCCTCCAACAACTGCTGTAATTTCTCTTCTTGTTTGTGATGTGATGGGTAAAAACAAAATTAGTTTTCTGTAATCTTATGGTGTAGGGACTAAAAAATACAGAGTTTTCAAACAGCAATTTACTTGTATACTATAATTTTTGCAAGGAAAAATTTCATCTCATATAAATATGAAGGGTGTTTTAATTTTTTCTCCAAGCAGATTACAAGAACCAGATACTTGAATTTTCCAGCTGCTATTCCATGACCAAGTTTAGAGTTTTGTAAAATTTCTCCATCACTCTGATGCAAAGTAATAATGTGCATCACACACACTGCCATGAACATAATGCTGTGTGGTCCTTCATATTTGTAAAACCTGGAACCAGAATTTGCTGAATCTTGAACAGTTACATGTTTCAGATCAAAAGATGCAATACAATTGGAAAAGTTCCAAAGGTGCAAAAAATCGTCTGCAATCTTTTTCCATTGATCACCTTTTGGTTCTCTAAGGTATAACAGGCTTAAAGCATTCCAGATTGCTTTACCTTTAATTTCCTTTAACATTTTGCATATTGTAGATTTACCAATTCTAAAATTGAAGTAGAAGGTATGCTGGGAATTACCAGCAGCTAAGAACCTACAAGTAGATAGAAATGATTACAAAGATAATCACAAAACAACTGCAATTTTCAAATATCAAATTACATGTCTTCTAGTTTGTGTTTGGTATTGTATATATTATTAGCTTTATAAAGACTAAAAGGTTTGACTATATTGAAAGTAAATTAAGGTTAAAGAGAGAAATGTACCTTATATCTATTGACAACCTTTCTCCAGCTGATGTTGGTGAAGGGCTATTTAATGCATGGCTGATGAGTGGACCAACTAATTTCAAAAGTTAAGATTTTCCTTACCTGAAAATGTATTTTCAATAGATACTCACCTTCTACACAGTTTAGCTATTTTCCTCAGCTCTTACACACATTCTGCCTAAGAGATTTACATGCCACTAGCCTTGCGAAAACTCCCACCTAATTTCACGAGTTTGCACAACTGCATGATGACGTCATTGTGCAGTAAAAGCCCTCCACCAATAGTAGGGCAACACACCTTCATGCACACTAACTCCCCTTATGCTTTTGCACTTGTGAATCTTCATTCTTCGTAGGAATGTGTGTGGAGGTTAACTTCTGAAATGAATACTCACCTCCGCATACAGTTTAACTAGAACTCCATGTTGAGATTGTGGATAGACTAGTGCAAAGATTACCTATATGAGCCCCCTTCAGAAAGTGTCCAAAAGACACCCAATGGCAGGGGTGCCATAAAGGCACACCCATGGGAGAGAGCATCCTGTTTCATCCACAGTATACTCTTCACCTAAACAGGAATGAAGGGAGACAAATAAGCCATATTTATTTCACTTGGACAGGTGGAATCAGTACATGGCCATCTGAGTAACTGCACACAAGATGTCAGACAACTAGTATGTGTGGTGAGGCTGGGGTTCATTCAGACCATACCTTATGTGCTCACCTCCTCTACCATCAGACTCAATGGGTGAAAACCAGCTGTCGAAAAATGGCACTTGTGATAAGTATCTGTGCTCACCTCCTCTACTGTCAGTCTCTATGAACCCCATGCCACCTGCACGAGAAGGGCACTGCGAGTTGTATCATCGGTCCATTCCAATTATTCCTTCAGTCCAGGAAGGTCTTTTACTGGAGATAGTGCAATGGGTGATCACAAAACCTTATTTTTAGAAGAAAGCAAGTGCAAGCCAGAGAAATGGGCAGAAACACTGCTCTGGTGCTGGCTTTTATCATGATAGTCCATGGAATGGGTACGACTTTATCAGATAAGAAATGGTATATATATACATAAATACATATACACCATGAGGAAACCTTAAGTAATCTTGCAGAACACCATATCTCACAGTGGGCATGTGTAGAGCCAGGGAGAGTGGTATAAGAACTTTCTATTACCTGGCTGGATGCAGGTTTTGAGTAAGTATACCCTGGAAGGCAAACATAGCTGCCTAATGGGATCCACTGAATTGAAGAGAGGTCATGAAAAGGAAAAGACACACATTTACTCAAAGATAGTGAGGGGATAGAAGAATGGTGACCTGTAAAAGATTAAAACCATCAGAGAGAGAAGACGTACAAAAGATATAGGCTCGGGAAACTGAAGGATCCCAATGAATAAAACATCATTGTCTATCACCTCTAAAGGAGTTAGTGCAAGCCACATAAATCTTCATGGCCCTGACTGGACACAAAAAGTGATCGGGATTTGAGCAGTCATAGAGGTGAGAAATAGTGGGCAAGTGAATTTGTGAGAATGATTTATTCCCTTTCCTGGCTGCCACTCTTAAAGTAGGAAGGATCTGTCTGGGTAGAGAAGGGTGTAAGTAGAGTGATAAAGAGTCCTGTGCAGATGCAGTGCAAACAACTCAGACCAATGACAATCGACCAATGAGTATAGAAATGTAGTCGATAAAGCTACCTTATATAAGGCGATTGTAGATGGTGCTAAATCCTTGTAAAAAACGAGTTATGGTTGGCACATTTGGGTGAAGTGGGTTCAATTTCCTCATGAGATAACATTGTTGATAAGTGTGCCATTTCCTTTGATAAATGATCATTGTGGATCTAAATGGAGATTGAAATAAGTACAACTTTAGAAGTTAAACCCCGATGCCGTGTAAAGGACTGCATAACTTCCATGCATGAAGCTTGAGCTTCAGATTGTCTGGGTGTATAATTTCGAATCGTGGTTGCCTCAACACAGATGGTCAAAGAGGAAGTGGCAGAAGTGGGCACTTTTGAAGATACCAAAGGAGAGGAAACCATGGTTGAGCCAGCCAATCCGGGGCTACCAACAGCACGACAAGGGGTGGATCAAACCATAGCCAGAACTCTGGGTAACATGCAAATTGGTGGTAAGGCATAGAGATGCAATACAGTCCAGTCCTGACTGAATGCATCTATCATCAATGCCAGAGGATGAGGTACTGGGGACCAAAATGCCAGTAGTTGAGAGTTCCAATGAATGGCGAATGCAAAAATCATCAGTGTCTCAAATCAAGGGCAAATCCATCAGAAAACCTCGCAATGTAGCATCCATTCAGTCTGGAGAATCTTGTTGGGTTGAAATAAATGATCTGCTACCAAATTCATCATCCCGAGAACATGGCAAGCTAGTAGACTGGTATGATGGCAGAGAGCCCAATAAAGAAGATCAATGTTCGAAAACAAAGATCCAATGATCAAGTGTCCCCTTGAAGGGAAATGTAAAATATCACTATGGAATTGTCTGAGTGAAGCATGACGATTTTTCCAGTCAATAATTCTAGACCTTGAAGCATTGCCCTTTGGACAACAACAAGCTCTAAAATACTGATGTGTAAGGAAGTTTTGTCATCCATCCATAGGCCCTGGAATTCCTGACCAATGATATTTGTACCCCATCTGTGGAGAGATGGATCTTGGGACAAGGTGGTGGGAGAGGAACATCTATTGTAATATTGTTCCAATCTAACCACCTCTTGAGATATAAGATGTTGATTCTGAATAAGGAGACTGGGTGATCCAGTGGATCACTGTTCATGTTCTATTGGTTACAAAGCGACCACTGAAGGGATCTCATATGTGCTTGTCCCAAAGGAATTGAGAATCGAGTGATGCTCACATCCCCAAAAGAGAAAGAACTATCCACATAGTGGGAGAAGGAGACATAAGAGTCTGACTGCCTGTTCCATAGCATGGAGACAGATGGGAGTCAGCTGAGCCTGACTTAGCTACATGTTAAAAAAGACACCCAGATGGATGATATATTGAGTTGGCATGAGAATATATTTCTCGGCCTTGATAATAAAGTCTGCTTTGGTGGCTTCTGAAAGAAGAATCTGGGTGAAATGTTCCACCAACTGACGAGACGGTGCCAGGAGCAGCCAGTCGTCCATATAATGGTATGTAAACAGTTTTAGTGAGTGAATGAAGGTAACAAGAAAAAGCTCGTACAAGTCTGCAGAATACATATGGTGCAGATGCTAGTCCAAAATAAAATCCCATAAGAACTGGATCGATTCTCTCTACTACCTCATTAACTGATAGTCCTGGAATGAAGGTCCACAATTCGAGGACCTGTTCAAGGTGGAAATATTACAGGTTGGGAGGATAATGGTGGTGGAAATTGAACTGGCTGACCAACCCCGACGTAAGAACCTGTAGTAACCATGGATCTGTTGTAAAGGAATTCCATATGTTGTAACCTTGCCCCCATAGACCCCACTTATATAGAGTAGTCCTAAATTCCACTGGCCAAGTGGAGGAGACTCTTTGATAAGGACGAAATCTATTCTGGATACCAAAGGATCGAGGCTCCCCATAAGAGCCAAAGAAAGTCGAGAGGCCAATGACGACAATAAAGAATGGAAACAGGCAACATCAATTCATGATTCCAATGCCTCTGGAATGCCCACGAACATCAAGAGATGAAGAAAGGGCACCTCACATAACTCACAAACTCCCTCAAACAAGGTATCTCTACCCAAAAAGTCCCAACAACATACCAACCAAGAAACTAAAGAAAGAGCAGAAGCTGGCAATCGTACCAAGGTAGATGTCAACAAAGGTCCCAACCAGTGGCCTGCAGAGGTTCTATGATGCCCGGGGCCTTGTACCTAAGACCTTGGCGAAGGGCAGAAAAGGTTCTACTATTCGATTCGACTCTTTGCATTGGATGCCCTCCCGATATGGATGCCTGGGGCCCCGGCACCTTTCGCCCCCCCTCTGCATGCTACTGGTCCCAACTCACCATCAAATTGATGTGGTGATTGCCGGGAGGCTTTCGACAAAATTTAGAGGGATGATAAATATCTCATAACCATGGTGAGGGTCAGTCAAATCCTAGAAAACTGTAATCTGTTCAAGTTGATCACAGGCTCCATTCTGGAACCCCACATTTCCAAAAGCAGATCTAGTCTTTGGAAATCTAAATATGCGTCTCCCTGGCGGTAGTAAGCCAAAGCATGTTCCGACAAACGTGGCAGAAAATGCATAGTTATCTCTTCACGTAACTGAGTGGTAAACTACTCCCAGATGAACATAAATATCAGGTGATGGAGGAAAACTAAGTATTCGCCCTCAGACCTTTCTGCCATCAAAAAGCAACTGGGGAAACCCCAGAACATCACACACCCAACTGACTAACTAAAAAAAAAGGAGCTGCTGGTGGCTGATCCAAAATAAGCCTCATGAGAAGCTGATCTAGTAAACAAAAGTGCCAGAAAATACAAGTCTAAAGACTTTTGGGTGATGCAAGATATCAGAGGTGGGATAGGGGAGCCTCTGTGCCAGAAATTCATGCCTAAAAATGGCGTGTCGTAACAAAAATTTTTTAAAAGTAAATCAAGTGGGCGACGCAAAAATCACACCCAAGGATTTTAACAGTTGAAATACTTTTTTAGAGAAAACCATTCCCAAAAGCACGAAAAAGTGATAACATTATCTGAATGGGTTGTTTATATACAGTACCAGGATAGAGGGTGTACTGACCTAGGTGTAGAGTATGTTGAGATAAATATCACTAAGGGTAACTGAATGGAGTATAAAAGACTGGAGCAAGCAAAAAAAATTAGACTAATGCTTAAATGGGTAAGGTAAAAACCCTGGCATTCAAGTAATAGCTATAATTTTGAGAGGAGGTAAGTATGTTTTGGAAATCAAAGTTTCGTTAATAAAGTAAATTTAACAAAGACAAGAAAGTTAAAAACATCAGGTCAACACGTTGCCAAAGAAACGAATGAAGATTCAGGAGTGCAGGGAGGGGTGTCAACCTCCTATTGGTCGAGGGCTTTTGCTGCAAATTTACAAGAAAGTAGGTGGGAATTTTTAGAAGGCTAGTGACATACAAGTCTCTTTAGCAGAATGGAGGTGAGTATTCATGTGGGATGTTAAAACTTAGCTGGTGTTATCGTGAAACATTAAAAAGAATAATAAATTAAATATATACTTTAAAAGAAAAATAAACATAGCCAATCCTTTAAGTTTTATTGTATTTTTAAACCTGGGAAAAGCCACACATTTCGTTTTTGATTGTTGAAGTGAATTTCACATAAGATCAAATACAGTTATGGTATAGAAACAGAAAAGGTTGTGTATAAGTCCTTTACGATACTTAAACTGAATGACCTGATAAAATAGGCAAATTACAAATTAACTAGGTTTTTACTTAAGTGCAGAAGAAATCTGGTTTCATACACTTCTCGATTCTCATCACTGGAATGGTACAAAATCAGCCTATAACTAAATATCTAAATCTAAATACAAAACATCAAATAAATACATATTCATAATTTATTGCTAAGAAAGGAAACATATTTCTTTTAACTGTATATAATATCTGATACTAAAATCATTTTCATATCACTTAATTCATTATTTCAAAAATTACTGCTTGTGTGAGAGAGCTTATGTTAGGCCTAACTTATACATAAAAGAGCTATCTCCTTTCTATTTATTTATTTTCCCTTCCAAATAATAAAGGTATAAAAACTGCACCAAAAGATGATGTAGCATCCAAAAACTAATAGGCCTAAGGTTTATGATAAAAATTCTATAAAAAAGTTAAAAATTCAAAATATAACTTCAAGTATCCTCATTAGTTAAAACTAATATCAATGCATCTAGGAGAAAGAAAGATGTTTCATCCAAAAAAGTAATAATAAAACTGAAATATTTCACAAAAACCTAATAAAAACATACAAATTATGATGGCTAACCTCTAACTTAGATGTTTTTAAAAGTCACTGAGAACTTTGAAATGTGTATGTCAAGCCAAGTAAATGCATAAATGAAAACGAAAATGATCTAAGAGAAGTGAAATTCAAGCCAGCCTTCCTGAACGTTTGAAGTATTATAAATATATATTTAAGACAACAATATCAGGTCATAGTTTTGTTGCTAAGAGACACAGATGAATGGAGTGTTACCAAAAGACAACTGGTTTTGATATATATATATATATATTAGATATTCTAATGATTTATCTATAAGAGTTCAGTATGCACCACACATAATTACACCTTACTTTAATGGTTTATCTGCTAAGAGTCTATCACAGCAGATAACAAGCTCTTACACTGAAATTAAACAGTTCATCTATTAGTAGTTAATATATACGAGAAAATAGATTATTATACCAAGTGTAATGGTTCAGTTGCTGATTTTTTATTGTCAGCAAACAACAAGGTATTACATCATAATCTAACAGTCCAACTGTTAGTGGTTGATATGCAACAGATAGTAGGCTAGTGCACAAAAGTCTAACAATGTATCGGCTAGAAGTCAATACAAGATTATTAAAAAATTTTAATTTCAAAAGGGAGAATAGGGATCTTAAAAAAAATACAGAAACAAGATAACAAGCACTAGCCATCCAATCTGTATGAGCCAATCTAAAGGTTGTCATTGTTTCCCAAGAGAGCATTATACACCATTAACGTATTTCATTAAACTAAACTGTTTAAACAGGAAAGTATTGCTATTGTTACAACAGCGGAGATCACGTGACGCTAGTAACACGTCATGCGCTTCTAGAAAATTCATGTCCCTTCTTAAAGCCTCGAGTGGTTACTACATGTATGGTATTCGTGTGTATATAAGAGCGGTAAGAAGTGATGGCAACATTGGAATGGAATGTAATTGAACTGCTGACAGAGATAGAGACGTATTGTTGGGTCGAGCCAGTGTGTCGTTCGTTGTGAATTATAGCGTTTGTTTAACTTATAGTGTGACCGTTGAAATTAAGTGAATTTCAAAGTTGTATTGAGAAAGAATAAATTAGTTTTATTTAAGAAAGGACTTGTGTTGCTAAAGTTTCATCGGAAAGAAATTATACGGGAAGTTAACTAACGACCAGAGACGTAACAAATTGGTGTCAGAGAGTGGGACAGATAATAAAAATAAAAAAGAAGAAGATGAAAACGACAGGCGGAAAACCAAACTACAGTTTAGCAGATTTGATGGCAGCAATACAAGAACAGCAAAAAAAACAAGAAGAATGAGAAAAGAAACAAGAAGAGAGACAACAGCAGTTGCAAGAAAACCTGCAACAGTGGCAGCTCGAACAACAAAATAAACAAGAAGAGAGACAACAGCAGTTGCAAGAAAACCTGCAACAGCGGCAGCTCGAACAACAAAATAAACAAGAAGAGAGATTACAACAGTTGTTGGAGGAAAAAGAAAAGAAACAAGAAGAAAAATTACAGCAGTTGTTGGAGGAAAAGAAAAGAAACGAGAAGAAAAATTACAGCAGTTGTTGGAGGAAAAGAAAAGTGTTCTCCAGAATTAGGCAATCATTATTTGGACCAATATGCATACATAAGTTCAAATGTATCTCATTCTATGAAGTATAAAGCCTCATTTCTTGCCTGTTAAAACAATAACTTGCTTGTTTGTTGTTAATATTTTGATTACAAAAATACATCTAAAAAAGAGGAAATTCGCCCACATTCGATGATGTATATAGCCAAAGAAAAGTATTCTAAAATGATTCTTTCTGTGAATTTTATTGCACTACTGTTCTTTTATTCATATTTCAATAAATAAAGTTTTTGGTGTGAAGTTTTTAATTTGTTTCTAAATTTTTCATCTAATATTATGTTTATATCATGCGCATAAAATCAGGAATTTTTATTATTTATTATGTGAGAAAATTTGATGCGACAGCAAAACTCTGATACCAGATTTAGAATCAGCACCTCCAACTTTTATTATTCCACCTATTGTCATTTGTATACTGGTGTTATTAACTTATCCTACCATCGCTTGTTACCATCATAGTGTTGAGCTGTTTTTGAGTCACCTTAAGGAGTCTATAAGTATTTTTGCGGATTTCTCCAAATCAGTTACTTAGTTTAACCTTATAGCTGCTCACAGGGTCATTTACAAAAGTTCCATTTTCACTATAGAGCTATTTACATCACTTGCCTTGGATCGCGGAGTAGTCAGATAGTACACTATGTACATTGACTCATTTAGTTTTTTCTGGTCCTGGAATTGCTAATTGATAGTCTACACCCTGTTCTCTTTCATCTTCGCAGGAGACTAACCCATCTCTTTTCACTATCTTTGGTTATTTAGTTGTATTGGATCCTTGGTTATGTTGACATCCGGGTAAATAATGTGGCTGATATAGAAATCAGCCAAATTAATCTCCTGTGCAGTAGTCGAGTCTCTGTCCATTTCAAACAGGGTCTTTAAACATTCGATCAAGGAGCAGCTTAGTGCCATTCGGATTAAGAGCAGACTAAGAAAGTTTCCAGCTTAGGCTTATTGTAGAATTCTGGCTGTCGAGTTTACGCAGGGATAGCTAAGCTCTGCATTAGCCATTTTAGTGTCAGCCCTTGAGGTATTCGAAATGTCTTTGGATTATCTCTTTCATTTATGAAGATATCTCACTAATTATAAGCAATATCACAGAACAAAAAAAGGCTAACCTTTTTTCTTCTGCAACTATTTTTTCAAGGTAATAATAAATAATTGGCGAAACGTCAATGCCAAAAGTAACAAATGTAACAATTTAATATATGATTAACAGTATAATATTAAATAGCTCAGAGATGCCCCAAAATATTTACCAACTATTATATGACATACGGAAAACTTAATATCTTGTTTTGAAATTATTTTATTACAATCCAAAATTTTAAATATTAATACGCTATTATACTGTTTTTAAAATATGTATTGATGGTTTATTTTATGAAATTAAGAATTTTCCATAAGTCACATTCCCCAAAATTAGTAAGCCTTTGGAGTTGACTCCTATCATAGGTAACAATAATAATAATACTAATAAATTAACTTTTTAATAGCAAGGGCAACTTTTGCTTTTCACACGAAAGTAGCCCCCAGTAGCACAGTCTTACAACGTTAAAAACCGGGTTTTGATATCCGTGGTGGGCAGAGCCCAGATAGCCCATTGTGTAGCTTTGTGCTTAATTTCAAACAAAATTCATACAAAAGTAAATCTTCATTTAAATTGAAGTTACACCACTTATTTACAATTGTATATTGGAAGCAGAAACGATTATATATATATTTTTGGCAAATTGCTTATTTTGATTGAGATATCTTCATAAATAAATGAGATAGTCCAAGAATATCGAAATGCACCTTGAGCCACATTGATTAATGATCATCTTTTATTTGGAAATAACAAACCAATGTACGGGCGGTGTGGCAACACCTTTCCCGTTGCCCTATCTTGCTTTCCGGCCGACGTTTTGATGTTCAGTAGTTTGTTTGTTTGTTTCATTTTGTTTGTAATTAAGCACAAAGCTACACAATGGGCTATCTATGCTCTGCCCACCACGGGTATAGAAACCCGGATTCTAGCATTGTAAGTCCGCAGACATACCGCTGTGCCACTGGGGGCGTTCAGTAGTTTACAGTTTATTTGTCCTATTTATTTTATTGGGAATAATGACACTGTTCAGTTTGACAATATTTCTGTTTTTTAATTCCATGGTTTTACTTTTTTTACTAGTTGCGTTTACAACTAACTCTGGTTACGTTTTTTACTTTTACATACCATTGAAGTGATTTCATATCATGTTTTAATTTTTATTTATTACACAAGTTCTTATCAACATGGATTGACACAAATGGCTTCAGTAGCCTTGCATTGATAAACTTGTAAATCAAGTTAATTAAGGTACCATTTCCTCTTACAAGATGTACTCAGTTGTATAACTATGTTTAGAATAGTAAATATTTTAGGAAGAAACTTGGGAGTTAATATTATGTATGCAGTTCGAGGAAATTTCATAAATGTATAATATAATAATATAACATATTAAGAATGAATAGTAAGCTCTGTCCTTATTAAACAAATGTAAAGTGTAATTGATATGATCATCAATGTTTCTATGTACAGAGTATTCGTTTTTACGTAAATAAATGTTCTTATTCAACACAGAGGAAATATTATATTTATACCAGTAATAAAAACTCACTACACAAGTAATAATATAAAAAAATCCATTTTGAAACTGTTTTATAAATTTGGTTTTGTTTATATGAATTTTAATCAACTTTATATTACTGTCATAGCTTTACGTTAGTTCCGTTCATTTCTAGGGCTCATGATTATTGATAAATATGACTTATTAATAATATATACATGCAAAAGAAATGCGTGTTTCTTGCGTAACTTGGAAAGATTCGTTAATATTCAGACAACATCATACTACACTGAAAGTACTTTCAGATATCGGTAAAAAATAAAAAATAGGTTTAATACATTGTACAAACAGAGCCTGATAACAAACATAGTGATTTTGCATGTAAAAATCGGTTTAATATATTGTACAAAGAGAGTCTGATAACAAACATAGTGGATTTTGTATGTAAATAGGGGGGAAGATAATCATTTACCATCATCAGCCTTATTGTTATCCTTCACATTTCAACAATGAATACATATAATGCCAATTGTAAAAAATTCCAACACGGACAATAGTAATTTGCAATAAAGTAATCCAAGTACATGTATACATTATCGAATAAAAAAAACACACAACTAGAATTACCAATTAATTACTAAAATACTACATACCAAATTACTGAATACACATATTTCAACAATTACCAGTCATAAATTAATAATGAATACAGACATTCCAACACTTACCATTCATACAATAACAATAAATATATGCATTCCAACAAATACCAATCATACATCAACAATAAAGGTACAAATTACAATAATTAAAATTCACATAAGCAAGTACTCTTTATACGCTGTATTCAACATATATTAAGACCTTACATAACTATCTAATTAAAACACACATTTAACTTTCTCTATTTACGTGTTTGAAATATAATTATAGCTACGTGAGATAGTCTTATGGAAGGTTTATAACTACTTGAAATGGTCCCGTAGAAAGTTTTTTAGCGTTTTAATAGTCACCTAAAATAATCCCATTGAAGATTATGTCGCGTTTCCATAGCTACTTGAATTTGTCCTATTAGATATTTTGTAGAGCGATCTTAACTATTAAAAAAATGTCCATTTTGCATTTGTTATTTCTCCAAAAGGGGGGTCAAAGGCCGCCTAGAGGAGTCACCTGTTTTAACCACTCGCACCGTTATACATTAGTGTGTTGTCTGTCAGTCAGTCAGTAGGCACTAAAATGGCGTCACATAAGGGACGCTAACATTACAATTTGTACTTTCTTTACGTCAGTAAAACATGTGCATTTCATGAATCATTAGAAGAATTACGCACTCTGTAGGCTACAACACAGCATGACATATGAACTTCAAAAGCAAGAAATAAAAATATTTGTTTCTTAATTTTCGTTTTATTTATTCTTGAAACAGAGCACTTTCGGGGATCCTGCGCAAGCACATATAGTTATAACTATCTACTTTTATCACTGTTCGACACATCTCTAAGGGTATTAAACAAGTTACAGAAAGGTGGAGTATCGTCGAGAGTTTCTCGTTATAAACGTAAAAAACGTTTTGTAATTGAACTCTTTATTCATTCTATTAATGATAATATGCTCTTTCTCATACAAATTACTAAAGCTCCAACGCAAGTATACACTAAGTATGTTCTTTATTTAACTATCTTAGTACTTCTAATTAAATGGGAGCGGCATGGTCAGGTGGTTAGGATGCTTGACTTGCAATTTAACGGCATAGGTTCGAATCCTCGTCCCAACAAATGTGCTCGTCCTTTTAGGTGTGAGGGAATTATAATATGACGGTTAATCTCACTATTTTGTGGTAAAAGTTGGCAGTCGTTGGGAGTAACTAGCTGCCTTACCTCTCGTATTTTACTGCTAAATTAGGGACCAAACCTACTAGTAGTCTAACTTATTAGTGTGTACTGTAAAGGAGTTCTAGATATTTCGGTGCATTATAAGTTTGGAATGTAATTATTAAGTAGTAATAGTTTATCACAAACTATCATAGAAGACATTCAAGTGTGAGAATCGCAAAAAAATAGTTTTTTACACGATATAGCATAAACACCTGAACGGGCTAAACATTGCGTTGTGCAGGAGATACAATTACCGCAGAATAAAATGTTAGAAATTATTCCACTTATATATAAGTAGTAAATGTACAACTCGCAAACATATTAATTTTAGTATAACGCAAGTTTAAAAGTTATGGAA
This sequence comes from Limulus polyphemus, assembly GCF_000517525.1. NCBI lineage: Eukaryota > Metazoa > Arthropoda > Merostomata > Xiphosura > Limulidae > Limulus > Limulus polyphemus. Next base: position 45,232 of record NW_013668520.1, on the reverse strand, counting down.
AAAAGAGAAAAATTTGGCAAACGCAGAAGATAAAATAATTATTGTGTAACAAATGTTTTAGTATCACTTATTATAATAACAAGTGGAAAAAAATATTAAAAAATTCAAAGTATACGAATGGGTGCACCAAGAAGTGAGGAAACAAGGTAGGAATGGGCATGGTGTAATAATACTTTCTCAGTACAATCTTACAAGGGGCGTGTCCAACATCAAATCCATGTCTACTTCGTTTATTCTTTCTACCCTATATACAATATGCTAACTTACCCAACTTAGTTATGCTTACCATACAATGACTAGAGGTTTCTGTGAATCGAATTATTGGAACCAATACATGTACTGTAAAGTCTGTTTGTATGGCACCAGAAGAATCAGATATTCGTGCGCAAACATAACTTGTAAGTTTTTTTCTTTACAACTTTTCCCTCCTTTTGCATTTGAATGAGAAGGCAACATGATTTCGTACATTAGCTATACCTAATCAAAAACGCCTTAGGTGTGAAAAAAAAAGGTACTGCCAGTAAAAGGATTGAGCGCGCGACTTAACAGAATGAAATCAAAATTGGCGGCCAAACTGGTAGCTACATTTATGGCATTGATAATAATTTTACAGCAAATATTCATTCATTAGTTAGCTAGGCCACATATTTTGTATTACTCACCATCATGCTCCAAGTTGAACAAAAAACACGGCCTGTCTAATGAATGGATATTTGCTGTAAGATTATTATCGATGCTATAAGTGTA
>NW_013668520.1:36429-43692 GCF_000517525.1 Limulus polyphemus | reverse complement strand
CCAGGTGGTTTTCAACTCTGGACTTAAAGTCAGGTTTCCATCAAGTAAAAATAGCTGAAGCAGATAAACCTGAGACTGCATTTAGTTATGGTCAAGGTCTCTGGCAATATCGCGTGATGCCATTTGGGCTTAGCAATGCTCCAGCAACATTTGAGAGGCTGATGGAAAGGCCTACAATGGAGGATAGCCCTAGCCTACCTGGATGATGTCATTGTATTTGCAACAACTTTTGATAAGGAAATGTCCTGGCTAGAGGAAATATTCAAGTGTTTGAAAGCAGCAAACCTCAAACTCCATCCCAAGAAATGCCACTTGTTCCAGAAAGAGGTGCTGTACTTAGGTCACATTGTACGTGAGCATGGTGTGCAAACTGATCCTGACAAGGTGAAAGCAGTGCATGATTGGCCAACACCAGACAATGTGGGAGAGTTAAGAAGTTTCATGGGACTCTACACCTATTCCCGGAAGTTTGTGAAGGACTTTGCAACTATAGCTGCTCCACTACATGATTTGACTAAAAAAAGCCAGAAGTTTGAATGGACAGTTTCTTGCCAGTATGCTTTCAAGAAACTGAAAGAAAAATTGGCCTCCACTCCACTTTTAAAGCTTCCAGATCCCTCACTGCCATACATACTGGATTGTGATGCTAGTAATGTCGGAATTGGAGGAGTGTTGTCCTAAATCACATTCTTCTTAATCATAACAAACCTCTTTCTCAGAATGCAAGTTTGGAAAACATAGGAAAAGATATAAATGAAATATAAAGACATTATGCCACAAGAATCTAGGTATTATTGTAAATTTAACCAAAAAATCATAGTGCCAGCATGAATTTCAGTATTAGTTAGATACAACAAAAAGAATTATTAAGTTTTGAAGTTTTTGTCAGGTACTTATACGATTCTTGTTTTGTTTTTTTACTTTTATGTACCATACATAATTTTCCTAAATTAAATCTTATTATCACATAAAATATCACTAGAAGTATAAATTTGGGTAAACATATTAAAAAGAAAGCTTATATACTAACAATCTACCACCATGTAATAATGAACACACCCACATAAACAGTACTACTAACTTTTATATCAGAGCATCCGATAAGAAGATATTCACAAACTTTCCATGAAGTCAAAGTTGCCTCCAGTTTCTGTCTACTCCATACCAGAAACTGATCCAAAGTAGCCTTGAGCAACTGCACTGCAGTGACACAAGCAACTGTAAATAAAAAGTTATACTGAATCAGTACAGCCACCAGGTTACATTATATATGTATAAATGAAATTAATACCTTCAACATGCTGTCAATTCATGTATTACTTAGCTTGATGATTTTTAAAAACTAAAGTAAATTAGAAACATAAATTATGATAGTGAAATAATAGAATACAACAAGTAAAAAAGTAAGCATCACTAAGGATGATTGCTTATGTGAGTTGTACTTTATAAAGAGCTATATGTACTACAATGAACTCTAGTTAAAACATATATCTCTGTTCCTTAAAACTATATATACATTATATAGACCCCACCACTAGAAATGGCTAGTGGTATTTACTAACCAATTAATTGATGGGCTCATTAAATCAATTAGTATGCCCCCTTCCCACTGCAAACTTTTGAAAAAAGGGTGGAGCTAAATGTATAGCTCTTTTTAACTACTGCATTATTCTATTATGGTGTTAACTGTTCTATTTTCATTTAACTTGTTTATTTTAAGTAGTTTTCAAATTAACTTTGGTTTCACATGATAAATCTCTTCTGAAGATTGCCATTTGCACATATCGCAAAAACATATTTTGTCTACGCATTACTAATCTTGACTAAATATCAATATGCAGTTGCCATTACGTATGTTTTTAAAATATCCAATAATCCTCCACTAATCGTCTGTAAGTCAAATAAATTGATAATTCTATAATTAAATATGTTTAACTATCATCAATCTAATCAAAAACACCTTAGGTGTGAAAAAAGGTGCAGCCAAAAACAGATTAAGCATGCAACTTAAAAGAATGAAATCAAAATTCGCAAACAAACTGGTAGCTTAAATTATAGCATTGATAAGAATTTTACAGAAAATATTAATTCATTAGTTAGCTAGGCTGCATATTTTGTTTTACACACCATCATGCCCCAAGTTGAACAAAAACTGCTGCCTGGTTAACTAATGAATTAATATTTTCTATAAAATTCTTATCAGTGCTATAAGTGAAGCTACTACTTTGGCTGCCAATTTTGATTTAATTCCTTTAAGTTGCATGCTCAATCCTTTTTTGGCCACACCTTTTTTTTCCACCTAGTGTTTTTGATTAGATATCATAACATTTTGTCAATATACACCAAAAACCACAGCAAGTAAGAAAGTGACACTCGGCAGTAACAAACATTAGCTTTAGGATAGCAACACTATTAATCGGAACAAACCTTTACTTTACAGAACCAACCAGATTCTATAAAATATATAGTGGTAGTTTTCCCATCTAAAACAATGTTAATAACTTCCTCTATAGTAATGCTATAGAAACTAGATTAACAGTTTCTTGTCATCACCCGCATGCACTTGGTACAGCCATATCAAACATCATTATTTATGCTAATATCATGTGACACTAAATGCTCTTTAATTAGGGGAATTTCATAAAATGTAGAAAATTTGCACTTAAAAGTTGGTAATGAATAATAATCATCCACCCATATGATTCTATTGAAAACTTGAGCTAGAAACTATTAATCTAGTTTGCTTTGCCTAAACAATACTTATTTATCTGCACATGCTTCCACCCTATAATTTTGCTGCTTTAAATCAGCTGTATTTAATCCAAATGACAAAAAAACTAAAAAATGGTCCACTTTTACTCTTAGGAGAAGCTGTAGTAACAATTTCAGACTGACAGTTCATGTAACTTTTTGCATAGGCATGCACAAAGCTTTTGTTCCAAATTGAGCAGTTTTTGTTGAATAACTTTGCACATGTGGCTTTTATTTAGACCAAATTTGACATCTAAATAACTGTAGATTGTAAAGATCTATTAGTGTACCAAATTTGAAAAAAAATCCATAAAAGTTGAGTATGTTTTTCTATCAAATAAAGTTTCCGCACTTTTGGTGAGAAGAAAAACAATTAGGAAGAAATTCAATCAATATTGGAGATTTAATATCTCGTGTATATCTTAATGGATTGTCATGAAATTTGGTATGTGAAATAAGGGTCCAGTAGAGCACATCCACTGAAAATATGTGATAGTTTGGATTACTACAGTCCAAGCTACAGAAAGTGGAAAATTGCTAAACTATCACTCTTGTTAATAACACTTGGCCTCACAACACACTAACATGCGTCTTCAAAATGGTAATGATGTTTTTATCCAAAAGATATATATATACATTACGATTGCAATAATCACCCAATTTATTTACATATGTTGTTTAAATAAGATAAACATAAAATTAACATTCAATGAAAATCTTGGTCATCAAAATTTTTTGCAGTTGCCTAACATACTCACAAAATATTTAACTAAACTTATCTTTTTTGATGATGATTTTATTTTATTTGGTGAAAATAATAAAATAACATCATGTTTAGAAACATTGCAACTCAATAAAACAATAGTACATCTATTAAAAAGTAAAAATACCAAAATTTTAAACAAAGAACCAAACATCAAGAAGATACCTTTATTAAGCCTTAAGAAATCTTTAGTCACATGACCATTTTTTCACTGTATATGTATTTCTGTATATTTATATAGACTAGTAGAAATACCTCCTCTCCAGGCAGATATAACTGCTAGTTCCTGCAGAAGGCTATTGAGCCTGAGACCTTTTCTGTAATTGTCTGACAGTTCTACAACAATGTACTCATACTTGACATTCAGTAGTGTTCACCATCCATGAGAAAAAGGATTTATTGATTTCATTGAAGTATTTCTTTATAGACGCAGTTATCAATGAATGTGCCTTGCTTTTCTATTTCAACACTCATGAAATTTTCACTAAAGAAAAACAAATAATTTTTCTTTTAACTTTTTTTTTTATTGTTCTATATTTGAAACTTACTCCTTTTTTGTAATTTTTATTGGTTAAATCTGAAACATATCATTTTTGCGGAAATTTCAATTGTTTTATTTATTGCTCAGCTATAAAAAATACTGCCTAATTATAAAAATATTACCCAGTTATGATTGGTGATGATCGCAAGCTCCATTATAATAAGATTACTTGTACCTGACAATGACAAAACTTTCTCCCAACATTGTAAATTTGTTATTGTCTTTAACTTGTCATAAAGTTTTGCTTGTTACCCAATCAGTCTGAGTTTGAACTGCATAACCTTACCTTATCTCAACATATTTGTGGTCTTCTCACTGTAAAAAACTTCTATAGCTTTCAAACAAATATAACTTAACACACTAATACTTTTACAATTCACAAATGAAAGGAACATTTATAGAAACTATAAAAAAATCTCTTAAAACTATTTATCTACTCTACTTTTACATGATAGTCTATTTTTTACTCTATCCAGTAATACCTAAACTTTCTTTATAGCTGTTTTCAAAGCTGATGTGGCACCATAGAAAGGTTTCAACCAAAGCCTATACAAAAACTAAGGGAAATGCTTGAAAAATCAGGAAATGGATAAAAAATTCTTGATGGGTGAATTATTTTTAATAAAATAATTATTCTTTAGGATGGTAGGAAAAATATAAAAAAGCCAACAAGTGAATTGTTTTGTTTACCTGCAAAATTCTTTACATCTGTCAAATGAAAATATGAACTTTTTAAAACACCTTTTCTTCATAAATTACACTAAATAAATGTCAGAAAATGAAAAAAAGTTAATTATAAAATAATTTTCTGTTGAAATTATTGAACTATAATTAGAATTAATGTATAAAATTGACTTTAAATATGTGTCTCAAAAATTTTTATTAAGTGTCGAAAAACATGAAAAAGCCAGAGGAAACCATGTTTTCAGACTTCAAAAACAATTATTTAAATTAGGTAACTCCTTCAATCCTAAACTTTGTAAATGAAAATGAACCATACATGCAAAGCAACTGCATTTTTTAACATTTAGAAACACTAAAAGATTTATTCACTTATCTGTCACCTGTTGCAACAATACTGTTACGTATCTGCTTGTTTGATAATTTCCAGTAGAAATTCTTTCCGAGGAACTTCAGTGATACAAGTCCATTCTTGATTAAACCAGTTTATTCTTTCTCGATACAAAGTTTTGTAATACACAGAATTTCCACAGTCACTTTAATCTTAACAACCTTTATAACACATGCTATAAATCAGTGATTCACACACTTTACTTACTACGGTGCCTACTGTTTGCTTGACTCAAATATCTATCTCCATTTATCTGCACCACTGGTTTTTCTCGCCAGGCTTATATATTAAAAAAAGAGGGCAGCTCGATCAGACTAGATTTGCAATTTCTGAAACTCCAGTGCACATGCAATCAACATCACGTGACTTCTGGTGTCATAACACTGCCCCTTCCTTAGTATTGTTCATCCTGAACAACAGCCACTTACATTTAACCAATAGATAATTAACAATAACTTAATTAAATGTACAGAATTTACAAACCCAAAATTAAAACACAACAAAGTCTCTTAATTTTACAGGATGTATCTTCCTCCGTCTCATTGGCTTCTGCTTCACATGGGGTTCATCTGCTCCATCAGGAAATGTCCCATTATTGGTAGCAGTCACATCAGTGGTAGTAACTTCATTAATGGCTTCACTGTTTTCCTTCTCAAAACCAGGTAGAGTTTCTTCTTCAACAGTGGCTTTTCCAGCTTAAATGTCCTGGATCGTGATAACACCAAAGCCTGCTGGCATGCACCACCTTTGGCTAACCTTGCCGACCACATTTTATTTGGAAAGTCACGTCTGAGAGACGATCCACTATGTCATATAAGCCTTCCCATGGAGAAGACAACTTAGGAGACTTCCCTTTGGTCTTCCTGGGAGTATACAACCACACCTTGTCTCTTGGTAGAAAGCTGACTTCAGTAGATCTCTTATCACAACATAGCTTCATGGAATCATCAGAAATTTTCAAGTTCGAACGCACTTGATGATGAATATCATCCATCCTTTCAGATAACACTTTCACAAACTCTGGCACATTTTCAAGCAACTCTTCGTAAGGTGGGCGTCCTGTTATCAGGTCCACTGGCAACCGAAGTTCCTGACCAAACATCAGCTTTGTTGGAGTGTATCCAGTGGCTTTATGCTCTGCTGATCTATAGGCCATCAACAGTGGAGGGAGTAAGACATCCCAGTCATCTTGGCGGCTATTACAAAACTTTGCCAATTCCTGTCCCGGTGTCCAATTGTACTTTTCTACCATCCCATCGGACTGTGGGTGAAGTGGCATTGTCCTGGTCTTTCGTATGTCAAACAACTTGCAGCATTTATGGAACACAGCTGATTCAAAGTTACTGCCTTGATCTGAATGCAGTTCGTATGGCATACCAAACATGAAGAAGAAATCACTAATAGCCCGAAGCTACAGTTGTAGCTTCCTGATTTGGTATTGCATATGCCTCAGGCCACTTGGTGAAATAATCCATCACCACACAAATGTACCTGTTTCCAGCTCGAGTTTGGGTCAACTGACCAGCAATGTCAATGGCTACTTTTTCCAACTTGATATAAATTCATTGAAGCACGTCCCTTATGCTTGGGTCCCCTTTTGGCACAATATGTACTGCAGGTCCTGCACAATTCTTCCGCATCTTGCCTCATACTTATCCAGTAAAATCTCTGCCATAGGTGACTCAATGTCTTCTTAACTCCCAGATGTCCTCCTGTTAAACTATCATGGGATTGACGCAGCACAACTTCCCATAACTTTTTTGGTATAACTGTTTGCCAGGTTGTCACTTTCCCATCTGCAGTTTCCCATCTCTGGAGAAGAATACCATCTTCAAGCTTCAACTGGTCCCATTGCACCCAATAATTCTTTGTCACAGGGCTTAAGCTAGACACCTTCTCCCAAGCAGGGTGCAAAACACTTGCTTGTAGAAAATCAATTATTGGTGTCAAATCTTGGTCTTTCTCCTGTTCTGCTTTAATATCTATACTAGGTTCCACTTCACCATCATCAACTCCTTCAGTCACTTTGACTTCAGCTTGATGACACCTGGTTAGTCCAACCTCTCTTTCAACACTTACCGGAATTTGGCCTTTGTTGTTCCCAAACGTCATTTTATCAAAGTTAACTACATACTT